>NW_015164733.1:193315-250832 GCF_001447785.1 Gekko japonicus
TGTCGATAAAGACTGTGTTTTTGGTGGCCATTACATCTGCTTGCAGAGTGAGCGAGTTGTCTGCCCTTTGTTGTGATTCTCCGTATTTGAGTTTTTCCCCTCATGGGGTCTCATTGGCTTTGGACATTTCCTTTTTGCCTAAAGTTGTGTCAGAGTTTCATTTACGTTCTGATATAGTTTTCCCCACGTTTTTTCCGTCTCCCTCCAATGAGGAAGAACGCAGATTGCACTCCCTGGACATTAAGAGAGCGCTCTTGTTTTATCTAGGAAGGACCAAACCCCTCCGTAAGTCTCCAGCACTGTTTGTAGCTCATAGTTTGCCTTGTCAAGGGAAGAAGACTTCCTCGCAATGTTTATCCAGATGGATTGTGGAAGTCATAAAGTTGTGTTATGAGCTGGCGCGGAAGCCGCTCCCAGGACAGCTTCGTGCTCATTCCACGTGCGCAGTGGCAACGTCCACAGCTTTCTTGCGAGGTGCATCGTTGGAGGACATCTGTAATGCTGCGACTAGGGCTACGCCTCGCACCTTCATGAAGCACTACGCCCTTGACACGCTATTCAGTCGTCGTACGGCAGTGGGTCGAGCGGTGTTGCAGACAGCACAGATGTAGGGCCTTGGCCCCTCCTCCAGGTAAGTGTTTACTGCTTGCTAATCTCCTAAGGTTGTGAGGCACAGATACCACGAAGCACGAAGAAGATAGACAGGTTGCTTACCTGTAACTGGTGATCTTCGAGTGGTCATCTGTGCATTCACACCACCCGCCCTCCTTCCCCTCTGCTCTCGGCCCTTCATCTTGTTCTTTGAAGGCTGTTGGGCGGCGGTCAGAAGGAACTGGTGGGATCTGCGTGCCCCTCCTTGGTCATGCGCAGTGGAGCCCGGCACGTGACCTAGGAGAGGGCACAAAAATCCCTTTGGCTAGCTACCGGTACCGAGCAGGGTCAGCACAGGCGCAGACTATCCCAAGGGTGTGAATGCACAGATGACCACTCGAAGATCACCAGTTACAGGTAAGCAACCTGTCTTTCATAAGGAACAAGTGTGAACGAAGCAGACAGTTCGCTTCCATGAGTACAGAAAAGCAAACCTGTACAGGGGCGGAGGCTGGTCTGAGGAACGGCTACTCCAAGAGCGGACCAGAAAGGAGGTGTGGTGCACTTTGATCACGAGAAGCCCCCCGGTGCGGAGTGGGAGGGCAAAGGGTTAAGCACCCCCCAGGAACAGGGCAGACTGACCCAGGGCACACAACTCAGAGGGGCCATACGGCCCACTTCGGTTCACAAGACAAAACGGAGAGGCAAATGCAAAAGGTTATTTGAAGGCACCTTCATCAAAGATCCGAAAGACCTTTTAGAGGATTACCAAGAACCCAGTGGAAGGAGGTGCCGGGAGGGTGACCGGCCCGTGCGGGGGGGGGGGGGGGGGGGGGGGACCGCAAAACACTTCCTCTGCTTTCAGCCCTGTTCCTGCCTCAGGGCCTGGCTTAAGAGTTGCGAGGGAAGAATGGCAACCCTTGCAAGTGCCTTCTCTGTGATCCACAGTTACACCCTTCTTGCCTCCTCCTCGGAGGGCATGTCAACAGTCCTGTCTTACTAAAGGAGTGCTGATGGTTACTATATTCCTGGATCCCCGACTTGGGTGTTAATGCTGCCTGCATCTGTTGGTCCCTAAGTCTGGCAAGCAGGATCAGAAAAACCAAAGTGCAGAGAAGAACGAGAAACGCACCCCAAACTGTGTCTT
The DNA here is from genome assembly GCF_001447785.1 of Gekko japonicus. Taxonomy (NCBI): domain Eukaryota; kingdom Metazoa; phylum Chordata; class Lepidosauria; order Squamata; family Gekkonidae; genus Gekko; species Gekko japonicus. The sequence continues at coordinate 195,054 of NW_015164733.1, forward strand.
CTTCTTCGTGAAGGTGGGTGTGCTGCAGTGACTAACCGCTGGATGCCTGGGCGGGGGGTGGGCTGGGAAGCCCCTGCCAACAGGGACAGAGGATTTTCTCTCCTCTGCCACTCTGGAATTTGCAGGCAGAACAGCTATGCTGTCACTGAACAAGAAGTCACAAGAAAACCAGCCGACTGCATGCATCGCCCCGCTCTGGAACTCCCCCCACAGTGGGAATTGGGGCCGGGCCCAGGAAGGCAATCACGGTTCCCAGCACTGGCAGATCTTCGAAAGCCCCTGGCCTCCTGCTGCCGAGAGCAGGACCTGGGCGTGCCAAGTTGGCTGGAGTCCCTGCTTGCTCAGTGACCTGAGGAAAGGGGCTGCTGAGGGGGCTGCCAACCAACTACGGCCATCTGGGCAGGCGGAGGGGGCCGGGGCCGTCCCGGGGCAGCTTTCACCTCGGAGGAGAGATGCACGGATGCCCGGCACACCAGGCGCTCACTTGCCACGCGACTTGCGTGACTCACCCAGGCCTGGCGGCTTGCTGCTCTTCAACAGCAACCCCCTCCCGCTCCCGAAAGCCAAGGCGATGCTGTGACTCGGGTGTCGGACTCACATCCGGGAGACCCGGGTTCAAATCCCTGCTCCGCCGTGGAAGCTCGCTCGGTGGCCCTGGGCCAGTCACACACTCCGCCTGGGTTGTTGTCACAATGAAATGGAGAAGAGGAGACCGAGGTGAGGCCTTTTCCGCTCTGCTCAGTCTACAGAAGCGAGGGAGAGAGGAGTCTGTCTAAGAAAATGGATGTTTTAATCAGGAAACTAAGACAAGGAATAAGAAATTGATTACAGGAGAGCTAATAATCCCAGCCAAGGGAGGGAACGTGACTATCCGCCCCTCGGAAAGCCGAGGAAGCCTGCCTTCCCGCAGCCACGGACCCACAGCAGCCAGCCCTATGCAGCCCAGGGGCAGCCCTACGGACTGGTGGCGCTTCCACCCATCCAAACACAAAGGAAGGGCTGGCTGGGGGAGGGGGGCGTCTCCCAGCTTCAGCCCGGCTGGTTGGCTGGTCGGGTGCTGCAGGAAGGCGTGGTCGGGGGGCTCCGGCTGCATAGAAAGCAAACTCGGCCTCTCCTGGCCCGTGATAGGTGAATGAGTGTAGAATCTTATAGAAAGTAGTATACATATTTATAAATGCCAAAATAAATATTTTAAGACAGGCGCCACCCAGTCCCCACACACGCGTGCACACGGGCCCACCCGCAGCGGGCCGCTTACCGAGCCGCCTCCACAGAGGAAGGGGGGGCCTCTCCAAGCGCTCGGGACAAAATATCAGCCTGGCCCTCCCCCCTTTGCCCCCCCGCCCCCACACGCACTCTCCTCACGGACACACTCCCTGGCACTCACACAACAGCTTCTCGGGCTCCACCGGCTGGGGGGGGGGGGGGGAGGAGAGAACAAAGGGGTGGCGGCGCTCAGCCACGGGCGCGGGGGGAGGAGGAATGTCATGGCATAAATACATCAACTCAGTGGTTTCCAACAGCTAAAAAGAAAGACGACCCCCGTACAGGATGGATGCCGTGAAGAGAGCGCTGGCGGGGGGGGGGCAGAGGCCGGCCCCCGCCGAGCCCTCAGGGCGAGAAGGTGGTCATCTCCAGGGAGACCCTCTGCCACAGGTCCTTGGTCTGCTTGCTGCGCTTCAGGTTCTGGAGGATGTCGTTGAACTGCATCATGCCCATGGGGGTCAGGCAGAAGGCGCTGCGGGCGCTGCGGATGGCGCTCACAAAGTCGTCGTAGTCCGCCGGGGTCAGGTGGATCAGGCGGTGGTGGATGTACTAGAGGAGAAGGAAGGGAAGGGAAGGGGGGCTGAAAGGAAGAAGGGCGCCTCCCCCCACAGACAGCTCCACAGGGGAGCCGGGCGGGAGCGCTGAGACACTGGACGTCCTCTTGGTCTCTCGGGTGCTTCGGAACTTGGATCCAGTGGCCCCCGCACCTGGACCCTCTAAGCAAGCACGTTCCCCTCGGTTGCCTTTGTGGAGAGTCAGCCCCCCCCCCCCCCGCGTCACGTGGCAAGGCAAGCCCAGGGGCCACCGCTCACTTTTCACTCAAGAAGTGTGAGAGGGGGCAGGGCACACGGGGAGAAAAGGCCTCTCCCGCTCCCAACAGGGAGGAGGTGTGACGGAGGCCACGGGGACACCATTTGGCTTAACTGGGCTTCTCATTAAGCAGGCCGGCTTCGTAATCATGGCCACGCTTTCAGAAGAGTTCCAGGGAGATACACAGTTCACAGAACCAGACAGCTGGTGAAGCAGGCAGCCGACCCAACGGGGGAGGGAGGGAGACGCGTACCTGTATGTATGCCTGCTGGCACCTCTGCACCAACTGGTGGAAGGCAGGCGTACGAAGGTGGTTGTGGACGTGGGCTGGGTTCAGCCTCTGCAGGGCCTCCATGATGATCTCCTGCAGAACGAACGGGCTCAGGACCCCTTTCGCTGCGCCCACGCAGAACTGGTGCACGTAGTTCACCCCTGCAGGAAGGGAGGGGAGTTGGGGAAGGAGGAGGAGGAAACGTCGCCCGGAGAGCAGCCGAGGGCCCGGCCAGAGCCGGAAGTCCAAGCCCCCCCGCCCCCCCGGGCACAAGACCAGCCCCTCTGCCGCAACCCCGGGCCAGCAGGCCGGCCGGCCCCGACATGCTGCTCCCCAGCCATCCCGGCCGGGCACAGCTCTCCGCTTCCCGGGTGATTCCATTGCTTCCCGCTCACATTCACCCCAGGTGCCGCCTGACCAAAAAGAAAAGCCCCCTGTATGCTCGCACGTGGCCCCTCCCAGTCCAGCTGCAGCTGCACTCCTCCTCTGGAGAGATTACTCAGGAGGCTCCCAGGCCTGCTCTTCTGGCGCACACCCAGCCTGCAGCTACGCACCAAAAGCGACACGAACCCGTTCTTTTGGGCTGGACCCTGGCCACGACTGTGTGGGGTGACAGTTATCCACCGTGGGGAAAATATGGGGTGGGAGACAGCAGTGGGGGTTCAAGCAGGCTTCAGGTCCCCAGCAGGCGCTTGCCTGGGCCTCTGCCCCCACCCCCCCAGCAGGGACGCTCAAGCGCTCACGCACACACACACAGAGTGTGGTGCCGCTGCCGGGGGCCTTACCTAACTTGGCTGCTAGCCCCAGGAGCCACTTCACGTCTTCCGTGTAGGGGGGGCTGCGCGAGAAGTTGTTGGGGTGATCATTGTGAGCTCTCCGGCCAAGCATCTCCAGGGCCAGCATCCCTGCCAGGACAGAACGCAAAGCGCTGCAGGCCGAGCGGGTTCACGCCTGCCCCCCCCCCCCCGTCCACTGCAAGACTCACCTCACTTGCTCGGCAGACACACGCCACCGCGGAGGGCAGGGCCTGGCTGCCTGTGACGGGCAGCCATCCGGCCCCTTCCCTCCCCCATCGCACGCCAGGACTGAGGCACCCCCTCCTGCCCGGGGAGCCCTGCCACAGCGGGGAGTTCACACCCAGCAGGGGCCTGCCCTGATGCCCCGCGGAAAGAGAGGATCGTGGCCCGCCCCTTACCGACGCGGTAGGCCGAGTGGAGGTAGTGCAGGCCCTGGGGGCTGACGGGCTGGCTGTGCTGCTCCTCCTCCGAGGGGAAGCCCCCCGCAATGAGGGGGGTGGGCTGAGAAGACAGGCTCGTCAAAGAAGTCCCCTGGATTGCCGGGAAGGTGGACGCCGCGTGGACGCTCCCTACTGGAGAGAAGAGCGGGCGGCATCAAAGGGCCCCGTCACACGGCCACGGCTCTCCCCGGCACTCTGCCCCCAAGCGGCAGCTCCGGGCAAATGCTCACGGTGGGGACACGCAGCCGCTCCTTGGGTCCTCTCCCCCCACTGCCCTCTTAGAGAGCCCCAGGAGGACCGGGGTGGCGGGGGGCACCCTCAAGGCACAGCTGACTCGTGGCCTCCCCAGGGGGGGACACTCCGCGGCGGTTTGCCCGTGGCCAGCCCCTGGGTGGCAACCCTGGACTTCTTCCTCAGGGGTTCCCCATCCACGTCCAAAGCCAGCCCTGCTTCGCCTCCCAGTTCTAAGGAGGCCGGGGCCATCCAGGCCGGAGCAACATTCGCTCCCTCGTGGGGCTCTCACCCCCCCACGGCCCTTTTGAGTTTCAGGACAGCCGGGAAGACCCAGAAGATGATAATCAATATGAAAGAATACATTTTAAAGATCTGGTTTTTTTAAAGAAGGAAAGGCTATGACTACGTATTCATTTCCCAGCCTCCCCCATCCAGCCTTCCTGTCCAGGCGGGGCCCCCCAAGGGAGCTGGCCAACCGCAAGCCCTTCCTGGCACCGGAGCGCTGAGCGGGCAGCACAGAGGCTGCCCCGGTCCGGGAAGGTCGGTGGGGCCCTCGGGCAAAGCTGGAAACCTCCCTGAGGTCAGAGGCCGCCTCTGCTGTCTTCTCCTGCTCAGCCGGCACAGGGGAGAAGCCAAGCGGTGCACTCACTTGCGACGTTCGAAGACAGCGAGAGCCCCGTCTCGGCATGGTAGGGATGCACGGCAATCTGGGTCATGGAGGGGACAGGCACTCCGGGAAACGACACCGCTGTCGCCGCCAAAGACGGGGTGGCGACCGAGTAGGGGTACTGTGCCCCAATGAATGCTGGGTGGACCCCCTGGACAGGAAGAGGAGCACAAGGTCAGGCTGATCCGGAAATGCCCCAAACGCAAGACAGACCCGGTCCCACTTGACGGCCCACATGCTTCTCATACTCAAAGGCTTGTTCAAAGAAGATGACGCACGATGCGGTGGCGGCACAACCCCCGCTCCGTCTGCCCGGGGCCCTCCGCAGCAGGCCGGCAGGGGAAGGGGACACGGCCAGACCCAGGCTCCCACGGGAGGGCTCCACACAGAGTTCCCTCCCCCACACCCTGCACCTTGTCATCTGAAGTGTTCAAGGGACTTCCGGGGTCAAAAAACAGAAGCGGCCCCCTCAGAACTTCATTCCGCCAGGGGCAGGGCACATCTACCGAGGCCTGCAAGCCCTCCTGCTCGGGATCAGGGAGAACGCCGGCTGTGCAACCCGAGAACCCAACCTGGAGGCTCCGGGGATCCAACCTGGGACAGTCCGGACCTCAAGCCTGGGCTCTGCTCACTGATTGCCCCAGCCACTGTTCCCTCTAAGCTGAGTTAGTGTGAGATAGCTCACAGTTTTTTAGCCTCCGGCTCACACATTTTTGTCTCAGCTCAGGAAGGATGGGGCTCCAAAGCAAACTAATTTATTCAGTGGCCAAATTGCTCACTCACAACTTTAATGCCAGTAGCTCAAAAAGTAGAATTTTTGTTCACAAGACTCGACAGCTTAGAGGGAACGTTGGCCCCGGCCCAAACACCTTGACTTGCCACAACCAGGGTGCCCATCAGCCCCTTTCCTGGTGCCCCCCCCGAGTGCTTTTCAAAAGTGGGCGTGGCCGGGCGGGGCTGATGCCCAGCGGGGACGCTGCTTCGCCGTGAAGCCTAAAGGGCCCCTCTCAGCAACACCCAGCTGCCACCACACTGCCCACCGCCAAGGTGGCCGTGGAAAGCTTCCATGGGCCTGGGATCTGGATTGGAAAAACAGGGGAGTCCTTGGATTCCATTCTTCTTGCATTCCTCCGTTCCAAACTGCGTAGCAAGAGTAGCCCCCTGAGCTGAATTGGGACAACCACCCCTTGAAGCTCGGTCCCGGTGGAAGACTTTTCCCTTTGAAGTCAAAATAATACACTCCGACACCAATGTTCCCTCTAAGCTGTGGAGTCTAGTGAGCAAAAATCCTACTTTGTGAGTTACTGGCATTAAAGTTGTGAGCGAGCGATCTGGCTACTGCATAAATTAGTTTGCCCTGGAAACCCATCCCTTCCTTAGCTAAGAGGAAAACGTGTGAACCGGAGGCTAGAAAACTGTGAGCTAGCTCACACTTAACTCAGCTTAGAGGGAACACTGTGACCGACACCCAAGAGGGCTAACTCGGCTTAGAGACGCCAATGTTGGATCAGGCCAAAGGCCCATCCAGTCCAACACTCTGTGTCACACAGTGGCCAGAAATACCAGTGCCATCAGGAGGTCCAGCAGTGGGGCCAGGACATTAGAAGCCCTCCCACTGTTGACCCCCCCCCCCCCAAGCACCAAGAAGACAGAGCATCACTTGCCCCAGAGCCCCTAGCTATACCTTGTGGCTAATAGCCACTGATGGACCTCTGCTCCATATGCTTATCTAATTCCCTTTTGAAGCCGTCCATGCTTGTAGCCCCCACCACTTCCTGTGGCAGTGAATTCCATGTGTTAATCACTCTTTGGGTGAAGAAGTACTTTCTTTTATCCGTTCTAACCCGACCGCTCTGCAGTTTCATGGAGTGCCCACGAGTTCTTGTATTGTGAGAAAGGGAGAAAAGTACCTCTTTCTTTACCTGCTCTTTCCCATGCATAATCTTATAAACCTCGATCATGTCACCCCTCAGTCGTCTTTTCTCCAAGCTAAAGAGCCCTAAGCGCTTTAACCTTTCCTCATAGGGAAAGTGTTCCAACCCTTTTATCATTCGAGTTGCCCTTTTCTGCACTTTTTCCAAAGCTATAATATCCTTTTTAAGGTGTGGTGCCCAGAACTGCACACAGTATTCCAAATGAGGTCTCACCATTGATTTATATAGGGGCATTATTATATTGGCTGATCTGTTAGAGAGGACTCGTATGTTTCCCACGGGGATAAACGTGTTGAGCAACAACCACCGCTCCTCAATCTTTCCTTGGACTCCCTTTATCCAGACAGAAAGCCATAAGAACGATTAAGAAATGTCTATTTAAGTACGAGTATAACAGTACAATCTGTAGAGCACAACAAGTTTGTTCTACTCAATTTGCTGGCATTCGTCTACCTGGAGAGCATCCCAATTGCTGCTCATATTTGATTGCTCCTCGCTGTAGCCGTGCCTTTGTGTTGTCACACCTTAATGCCCGGCCACCGAGGGTTTTGCGAGGGAGGTGTCTTACGAGACCAGACCAGACTCTGACAGAGTATGTGACTGTGGAGCTAGTAGTGTAGACACTCCCCTTGTCACATGATTTTTGAATGCAGTTACTTTTCTGAGCCAAGAAACCTTTTAATTCTCCGTTTGCCCCAAAATATAGATCATATGGAGAAGTTACCTCTTTTATTAGACGATAACAGCAAACCTATCACTCTTTTACCTGCAGAATTTTATGCAGCTGTGATAGATTTTCGCAGCCAATCAAATGGAGTCTAGTTTTTTCTATATTTTAGTCATCTGCTCAAAACTAATAAGTAAAAAAAAAAAAGGGGGGGGAGGGGGGGGGGGGGGAGAGATCAAAAGGCATCCTGTGAAAGAGACCGTCTGCTGGAAATATGGAAGAGTTACTATTAGAGGTATGCATGACGGCAACAGGACCTCACGCCCTGAAATTCTGTGGCTGGCTCTGCCTCCTGCTGCAGCCGTTTTGTGGCTGAGCCCACCCCACCATGTCGGGATTCCAAAGGGGCCGGTGGGCTCAGAACGGCCGGGGGGCTGGCCCAGGCTACCTCCAGAGACAGGGAGGGGGGAGGAAAACTCAGTCTGTTACTCACTTGGGGATAAGCCGAGCCGGGCACGGGGAAGACAGCCGGACGTGGCATGTGCTGGATCGGGTGCCCGATGTACTGAGGGCTGCACGGGATGTGGGTCTGGAGGGTGGTGTAGGGGTGCAGCCCCTGGGTGTGCGCGTGAGCCATCGCTGGCCCTGCCATAGTGTGCTGCTGGTAGATCGTTGACCCCACCGAGATCACGGGCACCACCGTTGCCGCGGCAGTCACCGCGGCGGCCACAGTCACCGTGGTGGGCTCCGAGGTCACTCTGTTGTCCGCCAGCCCGCGGACCGCTTCGCACGGCGCCCGGGCTCCGCTGACACTGCAGCCCGTGGCTCCTTCCCGCTGGGCGAGAGTCCCGCCCACAGTCTGCTCGTACAGCCAGTACCATTGGTGAGCCACTTCAAAGAGAACCTCCGGATAGACCCCGCCCCCCTTGGCCGCCTCCTCCACCGCCATGCAAGCCTTCTCCAGCATCAGATTGTCCTGCGGGAGTAAAGAGGACAGACGGTTAGGAAGGAGAGCCGATTCGCCACCTCCCTTCTCTTGCCACAGCTGAAGTTTAACTCTGAACTTCTTGGGACGGGCGACCTGGCCTGGGTCTTTCTGCTGCGTGACACTCCGAACTGCCATGTGCATTAATGGAGCTCTGTAAAGACCACACAGCCCAGCTCTCCACAGCTGGGACCCATGCGACGCGCACGCAGCTGCCGAATCCTGAACCTGACTCTTGGCCCACCCAGCTCAGGACTGCCTACTCTGCCTGAGACCCTGGAGGGCCACTGCCAAGGTTTGAACCTGGAACAAAGCAGAGCCTCCCCCACAGAGCCACGGCCACTTCCTGGAAGCAGCTTGAAAGGCGAGACCAAACACCTGCGTGCACTTACAGGAGAGGGGATCAGAGCCAGGGGCCCCCCCCGCCCCCGCCCCCCCCCAAGAGGCCTGTCTGGAAGGACTCAGGCCTGAGGACCTCTGGGCCGCTCACCTGCTCCTTGCACTGGACCAGCGCTCTCTGGATCTCGTTTGGGTTCAAGGCGTGGGCGTGGGGTAAGCAGCTCAGCGCCAGCTCAGCGGCTGCACGCACCATGTTGGAATCCCTCGCTCTGGACGCTCTGTCGGCCAGGGAGGCCACCTCCGGTGGGGTCAGGTGCCCGTCCCAGCACTCCACCAGGATGTTCAAGGCCGCGCTGCCAATCTCCATGGCTTGCCCTGGGGCGGAGGGAGGGGAACAGCTTCAACAGTGCATCCGCTGTGCTATCGGGCGGCTTCCACCCTTCCAGTCATGAGGAGAACGTGCAGAGGCAATGGGAGCTGTGGGTGACCACGGAAAGGATCCCTCTGCGGCTCCCTTCCAGGCCAGCGGTTTCTCATCTAGTGGCAAGGCCCGGCACACTGCTTGGCTTTTGCAAGCCTGGAATGAGACCGGCAGAGAAGGGCAGCTGGGGGGGAAACTGCGCACAGAGCAGCAGCCCTTGCAAAGAGCCTCTCTCACAAGCATCAGGGAAGCCAGGGGCACGGAACGTCTAGCGGAACACTGACGGCGGAGATGCCCTCCGAGAGAGACTCGGCCTCAAGCCAGACCTGGGACTCCCGGGCCTTTCCCTGCCGGGAGCATTCCTCCGCCAGACATCTCCACTTGTGCAAGAGCAACGACTTCCAAAGAGCCAAGAGGACCGGGGTCTCCCCCCCACACCCGGGTGCAAGGGACCGAGAGGGGGGCAGGCGGAAAGAAGGCCCCGGGGCCCAGCCCCAGTGCGCCAAGGAATGGAGCATTATGACTCCCGTCTGAGGAGCCCTCCTCTCTTTCCCCTCCCCGTCTGCACAACTGGAAGAGCCACGTGACTTTCACGAGCTGCCTTCGGTGTGCTCCACGGTGGTGGGAGGAGGGGACAGGAGGACCAATGTTGAAGATCAATCAGGGCCGGCCTCCTGGTCCTCCAAGCCCATGGCCAAGCATCGCCCAAAGCTCTCCCCGCCCATCACCTTCCCCTGGGCTGTACGGACTGTGCCGGCCGTGAGCTCCTGGCCCTCGGCAGCTACAGGAGGAGGGCAGATCTCCCGATGGTCCATGGTCTGGAGCCCCCCCCAGCCCAGCCCCTGCTCTCACCCGTGATCCAAGAGACGTGGGAAGAGTACGTCCGAGAGAGCCAGTTGGGGGAGACAAAGTTGTGCAGGCCCAGGGCGTAGAGCCCGATCTCGAAGGCGCAGAGGTGGAGGTTGCGGTGGGGCCCCTGGTGGCCCCCGCTGGAGGACGGGTGGGTGAAGATGGACGTGCTGCTGTTGCCCCCGGCCTTGACGAGGACCGACTTGGCCAGCTCAAAGTAGAAGTGTGCAGCAGCTTCGGAGGGCTGGTTAGGGACGTGGGGGGCATGGCTCTCGGGCCTCCTGCCCTTGTATCTGGAAGGGACCGGGAAGAGAGAGAGAGAGAGAGACGCAAGAGAGGGACTGAAACCTCCACTCTCCCACTCAGTGCCCAAACGAGGGACAGAAGGTCCCGCGGCCCAGGCTCTGCCTCGGCTCCAAAGACAGAGAGGCACCGAGGGAGGGCAGTTTGCTCTCCGCGATAGGAAGGTGTTCTTGGCCAAGTCTGCAGAGGGGCAAGGCGGGGAAAGCGAACGAGAGACAGGGCAGCCCACCACGCATACCCCAAGCCCCCCCCCCAAGCCCGCCTCCTCTTCACGGCCCCTCCGACAACGACGGAGGCAACTCCAGCCCCCGCCGGCTCCCAGCCTGGAAGCCCCCCCCCCGCTCCTCTACCTGCCGACTTCCACGGTCTTGGCGCGTGCCCCTCCACTGGCTCTCCGGCTCCCGCTGGAGGAGGAGGAGCCCAGCGAGTCGCTGGACGAGCTGCTGATGCTGTCGCTGTCCTGTCCTCTGCCCCAGGAGGTGGCCGCCCACCCGCCACGCAGGGGCCGCCGGCTGAGGGTCGGGGAGCTGTCCGAGGTGGTTTCGGGGGCGCTGCTGTCAATGCTGGCCATTCCTGAAACAGAGGAGGCCTCAGCAGGCGTGGCCCGGGATCGCGGCCACCCACTGGGAGCGTCACACCGTCCCTTGCCGGAGAGTGAAGAACACCGTCTCGCTTGCCCAGAGGCAGGGAGAGCTCCCGGAAAGCTGCCCGCCTTCAACGAGGCAGGCCACAAACTGGGTGGCCCCTGCTTTTACTAAATGTATGCGCCACCTTTCTCGGAGGGTGGCTTACACAGAGGGAAGCACGCCAGCTCAGGAACCGGCTCTCCCAAAGGTGAGATGACCTGCTGTTGCCACGAGGTGGTCGTTATGCCACTAAAAGGTCCTGGGGAGTAACGAGCCAAACGCCTCCAAGGGCCCCGTTCCTTCCCCCAGCTCCAGCACAGGGGGGGGGGAGGAACGGGGCAGTCGGTGGCTCTTCTCGTCAACTGAGGCAGGGGGACCGGAGGACAAGGAGGAAGCCAGCCACATCCCTGTGCAGGGGGAGGCTCTTCTCAGGCTGGGGAGGCTCTTCTACGAGGGGCAGTAGGCTGGCTTTATTTTTATTCTACTCATCCCTAATAGGCTCGGTGGCCAAAAACTGGGTCTCTCTGGCTTACGGCTCCCATGCGCATTTCTCTTATCATGCATGTGTGAGAGCCAGTGGGGTGAAAGAGCTGTTGAGAGCAGCAGACTCTCATCTGGGTAACCCAAAGGTTTGATCCCCCCCCCCCCCCCCGCGCCACAGGAGGTCTGCGGGGTGACCTTGGGCCAGTCCCGGTTCTCTCGGAACTCTCTCAGCCCCACCGCCCGCCTCGCAAGGGGCCCGCTGTGGGGAGGGGAAGGGAAGGCAACTGGAAGCTGCTCTGAGGCGCCTTCGGTTAGACAAAAGTGGGGTATAAAAACCTACTCTTCTTACTCGTCTTCCACAGAGCCATGACAGCGGGCCTCTCTCGTACCCAAACTCATGTGAAATAGATACTTCCCTTACGGTCAGAGGCTGCAAATGATGTTCCCTCTAAGGTGTGGAGTCTTGTGAGCAAAAGTTCAACTTTGTGAGTTCCTGGCATCCGAGTTGTGAGTGAGCCATTTGGCTACTGCATAAATTAGCTTGCTCTGGAGCCATCCTTCCCGAGCGGAGGCAAAAACGTGTGAGCCGGAAGCTAAAAAACTGTGAGCTAGCTCACACTCACTCAGCTTAGAGGGACCACTGGACCAGCGCTGCCGAGGGGGCCCATTATTAACTAGCCACTGCCCAGTAAATGGCTGTGTTCTCCCACAGGATGTGGCCCCCGGTAACAGGGCAGCCAAGAGCCCAACACTATGAAGGCCCACCTGAGTGGCCGAGCCAAATTAGTTTTTAAAAGTCAATAACAGTTTGGTACCAGCTCAGACGGTCAAAACCAAAGAACTGGATGAACCCAAAAGAAAATGTCAACACGTTTTCCCCACTGCTCCGCTGGCCTGCATTAAGGCCTCTCAAGCGGGGCGGGCAGGGCGGAGGACCAGCCCAGCTGCTCAGACGAGGGGGGGGAGGGGAGCAGAGCGAGCCTGCGAGGGAAAAGGCCCGCTCGGCTGGAGGGACAGGCCGCTCGCGGGCTGAAATTCGGAAGAGACACCAACCCATCAGCACATTGAGCCACTCGGGAAGACGGTGCAAATGCATCTGGCCAATTCCCACGGAGCAAACCACCGAGCCCTCTGGACAACTGAGCCAACCGAGCAGGGCGGCAGGCAATGTTCCCTCTAAGCTGTGTAGTCTTGTGAGCAAAAATTCTCCTTTGTGAGCTCCTGGCATTAAAGTTGTGAGCGAGCGATTTGGCTGCTGCATAAATTAGCTTGCTCTGGAGCCATCCTTCCTGAGCTAAGGCAAAAACGTGTGAGCCGGAAGCTAAAAAACTGTGAGCTGGCTCACACCAACTCAGCTTAGAGGGAACTATGGCGGCAGGCGAGTCCACCTGAGCTCACCCGTATGCTTCTTCTTCTGTCTGACTGGTGAGCCCCAGCACCGGCCATTGTAGCCGCCTCGGTTCCCCAGGGCCAGGCGGCTGGGGACTTTCCCTTCTTGTTTCAAGACGCTGGACTCCGCAGGCGGGTCGCAAGGGGACCTCTGAGGGGTCTCTGCGAAATTGAAAGGAAGAGGCAAGTTAAAGGGAAGAAACAAGTGGGGCAGGAAAGCGGGGGCATTTCAAAGCTGAACATCCTGCCCACCCGGGGCTCCCCCTTCCCCTTCAGCCCACAGAGGCGCCAGGAGACATCGATCAGGAGCAGGGAATAGTGGTCGTTCGTCCCTTACCACCCAACAGACAAAACGAGTGACATTTTTTTTTGCAACTGCTGGAGTTCTTTTTGGATTCCTGTCAGCAAGTAGATAGGCGACTACATCATAGAGATACACACACACACATCTCTCTCAAAGTGAACATGCTGAAACAGAACGCCTTTTGAGGCCAGGCTACAAAGGATACTGCAGAAGGAGATGTGCACTGGTGCTGATCTGACCCACGGGATGGGGCAGATGTGTTTGGAATAAGGTGAACATGCGATGAGCCTTCCCCTCCAAAGTGCCGAGGAGTCTGGCCAGGACAAGCACTCTCTGGGGAGTCAACAGACAGGCGGAGGAGGAGGGGAGACGATTCCCAGGGGGCACGCCGGGTTCTTAGAGGGTGGGAGGGAGGGAGGGAGGGAGGAGACCCCGGCGGGCAGAACAGGGGGCATTCCAGAGGTGCCAACACTGTTTCCTGAAGTGAAGGAAGACCGAGAAGGGGCGCACACACACACACTCCCGCCTGCAAACCGTTCCCTGAAGGTGAGGGGGATTCAGGTCACTTGTTGCTGTTTGTATGGAGCCCCCCCCCCCAAATTACATTTTAACAATGTCACGGGAAAGACGTTCAGGAACAGATCAGACTGAAGCAAATATCCAGATTCAGGGGGAAACTGACCCTAACGCCCCCCCCCCCCCGGTGACACAGCCCCTGGGGCTGTCGTACCTTGAGTGCTCTTCTCTAGGAAGGCTTCCGAGGGGCTGCTCTGGACCGCGGGGGCCACTCCTGCCTGTTGCGCCACAGGTGTCCCCGGGAGATGCTGAATGGGCGCAGCCGATTGGCTGGCGTGCTTGGAAGGAGATTTCTGATTGGCCACCGCCGGCTTGCTGGATGAGTAGAAGGAACTCAGCGTCTGAGGCTTGTGCGTTTGACTCTCTCGGTCTAACAGCTTATCCAAGATCTTTGGAGCAGGAGAAAGGGGGGGGGGAATCAGAATCTTTCATGGGGAGTCCCCAGGAGACAAAGGAAGAGGGGAAGCAGCAGGGGACACGGCTTCCGGCCTGCACGGGCTCCCCCTTTTAGCGCACCCAGTTTGCTACAGTCCAAAGATACCCCCCTGGAAAAAAGAACGCCAGTCAAGACATCGCAGCAAAGCTCCACGCGGAGTTCAGCCACGCAGGCGTGTGCTCTTCCCCCTTTCCTCAAAGGCAGATTCCTGACGTTCCCGAAGGCCTCGTGGGAGTCCACACTGGAGGGACTTGCAAGGCCAACCCCCCCCCCCCCGGCACCCTCCCCTGAGCCCGTTATCAACCCACCGCCTAGGAGTCCTTGGTACAGGCCCCGCCCACGGGGACCTTTCCCCCGGAAGTCCTCAAGTGGCCCCCGCTCGCCGAATGGTGCCCCTGGCACAGAAGGGAGAGTTCAGGGGCGGGCGGGGGGGGAGATCGCAGGCCTGACCTCGGAGGCCTGGACACTCTAGGAATGTTTGCAACTGCCAGGAAGCCTGGGAGACCGGACGTCCAGCACCTTCCAGCTCAGCCCCCGAGGCACCCTGACAGCAGACAGCTCTGACACACAAGGACAGACACTTCTTCTTCCAAGAGGCAAATTTGGGGAAGGGGGGAAGGACCAGAGGGCAGCTCCCCCTCCACACACACAAACAGGCTATGAACTCTCAAAACAAAGCCAGTCTTTCCCCAAACGAACCTGGTTGTGAAAAAGCGAGTTAAACAAAGAAAGGGGGGGGGGGGTCCCAAGAGGCCATCCAGCTCTGAGCTCCCCCCACCAAGAGACCTACTTTCTTCAGCTTCGACTGGTCGTCCTTGTAGGTGATCATGAGGACCCCGGCCAGCTCGCCCTTCTCCCGCCGGGTGCCTTCGCACAGCAGCGGGTGCTCTGCTTCGCTCACGGTGGTCTTCATGCCTGGAAGGCAGAGGGGAGAATGCCCATCAGCACACCCGCGGACTCGGCGCCACCCACAGCTGGAGCAGCGGCATCCGGGGAGGGGTGGAGAAGACTGAGCCCAGCTGCACTGGGCAGCCGGGCCGTCTCAGCGGGGGGAAGTGAAGCGGAGCACTCACCAAGCGCGGCCACGGCTGCCTCGAAGCCCAGCTCCTCGTCTCCGGGCATCTCGTTGTTCCAGTTGCGGCTCGGCGGTCGGGATCCTGTCGGAGAAACCACTGGGGGTGGGGGGGAGAAGAGAGACCCCTGGTCAGCCCATCAAGGTCCCTCCCGGCGACTCAGGCTGGCAGCAGCATTCCGGGGTCTAAGCAGGGGAAGAGGGTCTCCCTCCCACAGCACCTCCTGCCAGATCCTCCTTTAACCGGCAGTGCTGGGGACTGAACCCGGGACCGAGCAGCCGCTCTGCCTCTGAGCCAGGCCAGCGTGCAAGAATCCTCTCGGGGAGCAGAATCCCCTCTGCGGCCTTCCAAAACAGCACGCAAAGTTTTCGTCTCTAAACTCAGTTAAACTGACCTCAGGCAAAACTTGGGTTTCATTTTAGATTTCCACGTACGTCAAGCAGCCTGATGGGACCACGACCAAATGTGTTCTAAGGTGGCCATGAAAAATGGCCGGGAGCCCCCTTCCCTTTGTGATGTTTGGTACTTGCAGACTACGAAGGGGTGAGGCATTTTGCCAACGGGGAAGGATCCTTGCGGCCAGGCCGGGGGCCCAAAATGGAAGCACAAGACACCCCACTCCCCCCAAAAAAAGAAAGAGGCTGCCTGCTCTTCCAGTGCCTTGGTTAGAGCTACCACGGAACTGGACACCAGATCTGGGGATTTACCTGGACAGAACCTGTGGTGGGCGTTCTGCAGGGAGCAGGGCCATCAGGACTCAAGGAAGTTTCCAGAGATGAGACCCAATCAGCATTCCCCCAGAGATTAGCCCAAACGCTCAGGGAAGCCCCCCCCCCCCTCAACAGAGGGAGAGCCAAGCCAAGTTCCATTTTTGCCAGCAATCCCCAGGACAGTGCCAGTATCCTTCTGGTTGTTCGTGTCCTCCTCCCCCCAGCGTATTTTCCCCACGGCAAAGAGTGACTTTTCTCCACCTCAGTGGAGTAGGGGGGCGCTTTGGCAGAGCCTTGGAGGGCTCCTCTTTGTCCACAAGGAGCACCCAGTTGGTGTCTCAGTTAAAGGAGGATGCCCGGCTTAGGGCCGCCCAACGTTTTGCAAAGGGCCCCAGGTCCAAAGGCAGCCAGCTTGTGTTTGGCTGCACACTGCCCTACTGCTAGAGCTGCCAAGCCCCTGGTGGGGATGGGTAATCCCCCCCCTTTAAAAACACCTGCAGCCTGACACACTTAGCAGAAGCAACAAAGACCAGCTCAGGATAGAGAGGAGCTGCTACTGGAAGGGTGTTTTTTTAATTTGCCTTTCCTTAACTGCTGAGCTTTAGCTGAGGCTACTGTGTGGGAGGATAGTGTTTGAGGGTGTGTGGGTATGTATAGCCTATTGGAGAGTGGTGCCTGCCTGAGAAAGTTTTTTTAAAAAAAAAAACTTTTAAAAAATTTATTATTGAAGCTTATATACATTATCTTACATTAAATCATTATACAATCATTTTACCCCACTCCCTCCCCCCTCCCTCCTTGTAGTATTTTCATATTTTTAACCATGTGCACAGATTCTTCATTCGTATTTGGATATTTGGATTGGCTTCTCCCCTTTCCACCCATTCCTTATATCCCCCCCATTTATTTGTAAACTTTTGACATTTCTCCTCCCATGTCTCTTCAGTAATTATCTGTGCGAATATATCTAATTGTACGTGTTCAAAGACATAATTATTCCAATTTTCCATTGTCCATTTGTGCCTGTCCCTCCATCCCAATGCTATTACAGCCATCCCGGCTAGAACCATAATTTTATATAACTCCCGCTTATTTCTTTCCACTTTTTTGTTTCCCAATATTCCAGAAATGAGCAAATCCCTGTTGATCTCTACATTAACTTGAAATAGATCAAAGATAACCCTTACAATCTTTTGCCAAAATTCCTTAACCACTTTACATTCCCACCACATATGGGCGTATATACCCACTTCTTGGCCACAGTGCCAACACTTTGGATTCATTCCTTTAATCATGTACGCTATCTGAGCCGGAGTTCTATACCATTTCCACATAAATTTCCTCACCAATTCTTTATATCTATCTATTTTAATTTGATTTATACCGTTCATTATTTCTTGAATCACTTCCTGATGCATTAACCCTTCTCCCTCCCATTTATTCTGTATAATCCGTATCATCCTCTCCTTATCTCTTACCATCAATTTATATAATGCCCCCGCTATCCCTTTTTCTTTTACTTGTCTTCTGCTTAATATTTCATCAATTTCTGTTCTCTCCCTGCTTATCCCCTCTAATCTTTCAGATTTAACTAAATTGTATAGTCCTTGCACCTCTAACCAGTACTGCTTTCCGACTTTCTCTGAAAAATTGTTTTTTGCAATTAAAGTTCCTCCTTCAACAAACATATCTTTTAGCCAATAAAAACCGCATTCTTGTAATTTCTTCCACCACCCCATATCGGTAAATTCCTTATTTATATATTTTAATGGCATCCATTTTGAATAGCCTGGCAACCATTTCCTTTTCCAACTTTTCCAGATACCTAGAGCTATTTTCCTTGGTCCAATCGCCTTCTTATACGCCATCTGCACCTCGCCACAAAAAATCCCCTCTCTTCCTATTCTATTATTTATCTCATTTTCCAGCCTCACCCATTTAACTCTATCACTATATCCAATCTCTATTAAATATTTCAATTGAAATGCCTCATAATACAGTTCCAAATTTGGTATCGCCCATCCCATCTCTTCTTTTGGTGCATAATTTACTATGTCTGGAGTTCTAGGCCTTTTGCTTCCAAAAACCCAGTTTTTAAATACCTTATTCCATGTTTTAAACCACTTCCTCCTTATCGGGAGCGCAATTACTTGAAATAGATATAATAATTTTGGAATTAAAAACATTTTGACTGCCCTAACCTTACTTAGGATAGACAAGTTCTTATTTTTCCAAGCTCTCATATCTTTCTTAATCTTCCTCCATACCTCCTTATAATTCACATCAGGTATCTTATCCACATTTTTAATAATCTTCACCCCCAAGTATTTGATTTGTTTTCTCTTAGGGTCCATCTTTGTCATTTCCACTATTTCTTTCTTTTCCTCTCCACTTACGTTCCAGAACAATATTTCCGACTTGTCCATATTAACTCCCAATCCAGATTCCTCTCTAAAGTCTCTCAAAATAATTGAAAGTTCTCTTACTCCCTCCAATGGTTCTACTAATACTAACAGAATGTCATCTGCATACATATTTATTTTAATTTCTTCCTTACCCTTTTTATATCCTTGTATCCTGACAGAGTTTCTTATCCTATCTGCCAAGTATTCCATTCCCAACACAAATAATAATGGTGATATTGGGCACCCTTGTTTAACTCCCCGTTGTATATTGAATTGTTCTGAAACTCCATCATTCACCCTAACTACTGCTTTACCTCCTCTATATAATTCTTGGAGCACCCTCACGAACTTGTCTCCTATTCCTGCCTTTATCATAATATTCCATAAAAATTTATGTCTTATAGTATCGAAGGCCTTGTATACATCTAATTTCAATAAGGCTAATTTCCCTTTTGGCCTACTTGTTAACACGTTTATCACGTTTCGTATTGGGTGTCCAATATATCTTCCACTTATAAATCCATATTGATCTTCTTTGATTATTTTGGGAAGTACCTTTTCCAAGCGTTTTGCCAAAATCTTTGTCAATATTTTATAATCTAAATTTAATAAACTGATAGGTCTGTAAGCGCCTACCTCTGTAGGGTCCTTCTGTGGTTTTTCAATCACTACTATTTCTGCTAGTTTCCACGTATCTGGAGCCCTTCCCCCTTTTAAAATATTATTGAATACTTTTTTCATTTCTGGGCCAATTATATCTATTGTTTCTTTATAAAAATCAATAGTGAACCCATCTAATCCTGGAGACTTCTTTCTTTTAAATGTTCTAACCGCTTCTTCAATTTCTCTCAAAGAAATTTCTTCATTCTGCCTGAGAAAGTGAGGTTCCTGTTTATCTCTTTTGCCTGGCTGAACTGCAGGCTGTGTAGTTCAGCAGTTCGAGACCCGGGTGCCGCATGATGGAGTGAGCTCCCATCTCTAGTTCCAGCTCCTGCCAACCTAGCAGTTCGAAAGCAAGAAATTGCAAGTAGATAAATAGGTACCACTTCAGTGGGAAGGTAACAGCGTTCCGTGCGCCTTGGTGTTTAGTCATGCCAGCCACATGACCACGGAAACGTCTTCGGACAGCGCTGGCTCTTTGGCTTTGCAACGGAGATGAACACCGCAACCCTAGAGTCGGATTTGTCTGGCTTTCGAGCAAGGGAACCTTTACCTTTTTAAATGATTGTAGTTTTTAGCAGTTTTGCCTGGGGCTGACTGCTGGCCCTGCCCTCTGCTGGGTGAGGCTTCAATTGTGTAAGGCTCCTCCTTGCCAGAGGCACGAGCTCAAGGGCTCTTGCCCTGTGGCTCTTAACCTGGGGGTCTGGCCTAGAGGCCCTGTAGGAAGGTGAGTAGCTATTCACAAGTAGTCTTGAGAGGCAGTTTGGCAGTGGAGTTATCAGGGAAGTACAGGATAAACAGAACTAATTTTGAAATGGATTGCGGCAGCATGGCTGGTGAGGGAGCTGAGGCAGTGACGTGAAAAGTCTGTGGCATGTTCGTATTCTTACATGAGGGTAACAGCAATTGCACTTGCAGCAAGTGTAAGTCGATAGCCCTGCTGGAGGAGAAGATACAGGGATGCTTGTCCACACTCCAGTTTTTAAGGGAAGGTGAAGATTTCATGGACAGAAAACATGAAGCCCTCCTGAAAGGGCAACAGGAGGCGGAAAGAAAGGTGTCTCAGGAAATGGTGGAGCACCCAACACAGGAGGAGGGCTCATGGAAGAATGTAACTCACAGAAGCAGGAAAATCAGGAGACATTCTGGGCCTCTGTTGCTAAGCAATCAGTTCCAGGATCTCCCCATAAATATTGATTCTGGACCACTGGAACAAGGGCAACTTCCCCAGCCTCCACGAAGCTTGAAGGAAATTTCTCAGGCCCCCGTGGATGACAGGACTCAAGCTTCTGCTCCCCAATATAGGAGAAGGCATGTGCTGGCAATTGGGGATTCCCTACTGAGAGGGGTAGAGGTTAAAGTGTGCCAACCAGACTTGTCATCTCGAGAGGTATGCTGTCAACTGGGTGCACACATCCTGGACATGACAGAAATAGTAGGAAGACTCATCAAGCCCAGACATTATTACCCTTTCTTGCTGATCCGTGTGGAAAAAAAGGATACTGCCCACCACAGCCCAGAACATATTAAAAGAGACTATGTGGCTCTGGGTAAGAAGGTGAAGGACCTGGGAGTGCAGGTTGTGTTTTGATCATTCTTCCTGTCGAAGGCTGTGGCGTAGGAAGGGAAAGAAGAATACTGCAAATAAATGACTGGCTACGTAAATGGTGTAATCAGGAAAGGTTTGGATTTTTAGACCATGGCTTGCCCTTTTGAGATGAAGCTCTTCTTTCAAGAGATAGTTTGCACCTCACGAGGATAGGAAAAATGTATTTGGTAACAGCCCTGCAAACCAAATAAGGAGGGTTTTAAACTAAACCATATGGGGGAGCGAGACAGAAATTCAAAGTCTCGTATGATGCCAATAACTGGAGATAAGAACACTAAAGTTTTGCAGGGAGTGGAACCTATGCTAGATAACATTAACTCACAGGTAAGTACAGGAACGAAAGCCTCAAGGTGCATAAAACATGTATTCCGATGTCAGTCTACACTAATGCACAGAGTATGGGAAATAAGCAAGAGGAACTGGAAGTCCTAGTACAGGAAGGGGCTATGAAATTTGGTGGGATGACACTCACAATTGGAATATTAGGATTGAGGGGTACAACTTATTTAAAAGGGACAGACAAATAAGGGGCCAGATGAATTGCATCCAAGGATACTAAAATAACTTGTGGACGTAATCTCTGAGCCTCTGGCCATTATTTTTGAGAATTCTTGGAGAACAGGTGAGGTGCCAGAAGATTGGAGGTGGGCAAAAGTTCTTCCCATCTTCAAGAAGGGGGAAAAGGAGGGTCCGGGTAACTACTGACCCACCAGCTTGACGTCTATACCTGGGAAAGTTTTAGAACAAATCATCCTTGAGCATTTAAAAAAGGACGGCTGTGATTACTAAGAGCCAACATGGGTTTCTCAAGAAGAAGTCATGCCAGACTAACTGTATCCCTTCCAACTCTATGATTCTATGATTCCCTGAAAACTGCTTTTTCCATAGGGTTTCCAGTGGTTCCTAGAGCTGCCCTTTGTCACTTCTGGTCAAAACATCCAGTAAGTACATGAAGCAGGATTTTTTAAAAAGCAAAAAAAAAAAAGCAAAAAAAACACAAAACCACCCTGACCCCCACCAGTCTTCCCACCATTTCCCAGAGACCGCCTGGCAATCCTACTCATCCTCAAAGTCCCAGTAGTGCCCAGAGGCTCAATAAGGTTGGGCAGCCCTGATTTATACAGATGAGCGGTAAGCTTCCTGTCCCTTTGAACAGTGAGTCGGGCTCCGTGCCTGCGCAGCTCTCTCCCGCCTGAGAGCCGTTTGGTCTGCCAAGGATATGGGGGAATCCAATCACAGCGGCCTGAACTGGCCGTGCAGTACCCTGCCTCTGCTGGGGCCTCATCCCTCTCATGCATGCAGGCACCTGGAGACTTCTGCAATGGATTCTGCTGGCATCTGCTGCCTGAGCTCTTAGAATTTCAAACAGACCCCCCCACACACACAGTATACACCCCAAAACTTAGCCCGAGGAGCCCATTTATCCCACAGAACTCCCTGGTTTTGCCTTCCCCCACTGACACCACACCCACAGGTCGGTCTTTAAGAGTTCCTCCTCGGGGGCGTTACCTGGAGTGCACAAGACATCAAATATGAAGCTGGCCAGCATGAGCGGCAAGACGGGGCGGTAGTCGCAGAGGGTGCCTTCCCTCAGCTCTTCGGCCCTTCCCCGAATGGTGTTCATCTCGTTGGTGCCAAGCGGGATCTTCTTCAACAGAGCCACGATCTCCGACTCTTGATAGGCCAGCTTGACCTGATTGAGACACAAATTAGAGAACGGGGACCTACGGGGACCTCCCGGGGCCCACACCGCCTGCTACTCAGCACAAAGGCGCTGGGTCAGGGGACTAACGCCAAAGGGCTTCCAGCAGTGCACAAAAACCAACGGGCTGAGAGGCCACCTTCCTGTATCGAGTGGAGATAGCCAGTGGCCGGAAGCTGCCTCATAGCTTCTGGGAGTCAGCCAGGGAGACCCCGACCTTGGGGATAAAGTAGGGAGGACTTCACCCGCCTCTGCAAGGGCCCCAAGCCGGCCTCTCCGCTCAGACCCTTCACTCGCCGGACTGCTGCAACCACCGTGCCGTTTCCATTGGGAAATCGGAGGTGGGAGGCCAGCTAGGAAGGCCCTCCATGTGGGGGAAACAGCTGCACGAGCACCGCCAAGCCTCCCCAGGCTTCTGCTCTCGGGCCTTCTCGTACGCCCCCACGGCCTGGCTGCTCCCGGCCCTCTGCCCTAGACTGTGGAACAGAGGCGGACGTCCCTGGCACGGTCTCAGCCAACACAGACCTGGGGAGGACACCCGCAGAGCAGCCACAGAGCTGGAGTGCCCCCCCACCCCCCACCCCGGTCTGAGGAGAGAGACGGCTGCCGTCATGAACCCTGGGCGAGGGTCCCCGCACAGGCCGCCTGGGTCTCCGACCGGAAGGCCACGCCTACCTCCAGCGCTTTCGTCGAGGCCGGTGGCCTCTGCAGCTCCAGGGCAAACATGCCGATCTGGAACGCCAGGGTGTGGTATTCCTGCCGCTCGCTGAGCACCGTCAGCAGGACCGCCGCTTTCGACAAGGTGTTGGTTGCTATCCACGTCTGCTTGCTGGTGGAGACCTTGTTCTTCTTTCCCTGCGAGGGGAAGGATCGAGAGACAGGAGTTTGACGGGAACGGCCCACAGCCCCTGACTGGGGAGTCCCCAGCATAGTGCCCATGGCCGCCTGCCTGCACCCTTCCTGGTGCCCTCCAAGCGTCTGTGGGAAGGAGGTGGGGGGGCCGGGTGTGGCTCTTGCCCGGCAGGGCTTCTGACCGGCCACTGGAGATCTAACGGGCTGGGCAGCTTGTTTAAAGTGTGGCTTCAGCGGCAGCTGCGGGGAGACCACGAGGATCTCCCCTGTCTGATGGAAGGCAGATCAAGACGGGCGGCCGTGCGAGTCTGTCTGGAGCCGTGGAAAAGAGCAAGAATCCAGCAGCAACTCACAGACTGACAAAGCCTGGGGCAGGGGAGGAGCTTTCGTGAGTCACGGCCAATGTTCCCTCTAAGCTGTGGAGTCTTGTGAGCAAAAATTCTGGTTCGTGAGCTGCTGGCATTAAAGTTGTGAGCGAGCGGTTTGGCTGCTGCAAGGGTCAGTTTGTGTTGGATCCCCAAGCATCGAGAATAAATCCACGTTTTCAAGAAAAGCAAAATTTATTTCAAAGCGTTGGAAAGACACTCAAACACGTTCTTTGTTAGAACTGGGGATACACAGGTAGGGCAAGCATAATAAAGGAAATTCAAACAGACACAGATCCAATGAATAACATTCCCGCTGGCGGGCTAAAGAAACGGTTGCGCGCCCAGTCCATGAGAACCAGGCAGAACATCAGACAAAACACAGGTGCAGTTCCCAAGCGATAAGCAGTGGCAAGCATTACAGCATCCTCTCCTCCACAAACCCTCCAGTAGATTATCTTAGGCATTCCAGCATAGAAGCAGAATAACAAGCCGGGTGCAACAGGGGAAGGATATGTACCCAGAGGTCATAGAAACATAATGGCAGCTTGCTGACAGTTTGCTCTGGAGACTTCCTTCCGGAGCTGAGACAAAAATGTGTAAGCCGGAGGCTAACAAACTGTGAGCTGGCTCACACTAACTCAGCTTAGAGGGAACACTGGTCACGGCTCACTTCTTCGGATAAGAAGAAGGGAGCCGTGACTCACGGAAGCTCATCCCCTGCCACATAGTTTGACCGAAGGTAAGTGGTGTCAGAATACCAAAGGTGCCTGCAGGCTCAAAAAGATAGGGGACCCCTACCCCGCCTAATGGAACCCTGGTGCAAGAACAGCTCCCCCCTTCAAGCATCGTCAAGACCATTATCCGCACCATTTAGCGGTACCACAGTTTCCGTTGCTTCCGCTTGCCCGAGATCCCAGGTCTCACTGTGCTCAGCTCATAGAATCATAGATTCATAGAGTTGCAAGGGACGTCCAGGATCACCTAGTCCAACCACAGTGCAGGAAATTCACAACTACCTCCCGTGCACGCACACACACAGTGACCCCCCTGCTCGATGCCCAGAAGATGGCAAAAAAAAACAAAAAACCCTCCAGGATCTCCAGCCTGGAGAAAAATTGCTTCCTGACCCCAAAGTGGCGATCAGCATTTCCCTGGGCGTGTAAGAAAGGGCCACAAGAACTAAGCACTGAGGCAACCCTTCCTGCCCTCCCTCTCGTGATCTGCCTGAGTTCACAGAATCCGCATTGCTGTCAAAGGGCCATCTAGCCTCTGTTGGAAAACCTCCAAAGAAAGAGAGCCCACCACCTCCCGAGGAAGCCTGTTCCGCTGAGGAACCGCTCTAACTGTCGGGAAGTTCTTCCTAATGTTTAGCTAAAAACTCTTCTGATTTAATTTCAACCCGTTGGTTCTGGTCCGACCTTCTGGGGGAACAGAAAACAACTCCACACCATCCTCTATAGGACAGCCCTTCAAGTACTTGAAGATGGTGATCCTATCACCTCTCAGTCGTCTCCTCTCCAGGCTAAACATACCCAGCTCCTTCAACCTTTCCTCATACGACTTGGTCTCCAGACCCCTCACCATCTTCGTTTCCTTCCTCTGGACATGTTCCATCTCGTCTATATCCTTCTTAAATTGTGGTGCCCAAAAGTGCACACAATACTCCAGGTGAGGTCTAACCAGCGCAGAGTAAAGTCATACCATCACTTAGCGTGATCTGGACACTACACTTCTGTTGATACAGCCCAAAATCGCATTTGCCTTTTTAACTACCGCATCATACTGCCGACTCATGTTCAGTGTATGGTCTACTAAGACCCCTAGATCCTTTTTGCACATACTACTGCCAAGACAAGTCTCCCCCAACCTATAATTACACATTTGATTTTTCCTGCAGGACTTTACATTTATCCCCATTGAAATTCATTTTATTTGTTTTAGCCCAGTTTTCCAGCCTGTCAAGATCATCCTGTATCCTGACTCTTCTACCGTATTTGCTACCCCTCCTAATTTAGTGTCACCTGCAAATTTAATAAGCATTCCCTCTATTCCTGCATCCAAAGTATTGATAAGAAGTTTTTCCGGTTCCGGTCTGTGATTTGCAGTGGATGCGCCAAAAGATCTCTCCTTTTTCGCAAGTTTTATTGGTTTTATCAACAACTTGTAACTTTTTATCTTGTGTGTAAACTCTTTTACCTCTTGCATCATCTATTTAATTTGTTGGCTCTTCTCTGCTATTTTTAAAAAGAGATAAGAAACCTTGCTGGATTTTTGTTACTAACAACGCATCCCTCAGCTTTTATCTTGATGTTTTTTGATTTATAAGGACTCTACCGCCTTAATATTTTATTTTAATTAACCCTGAGTGACTCCAATTTCTCCTTTACTTGCAACTTTCCTGTTCTGTGGCATTTTCTTTTTTCAAAATATTTTACTTTGCTTTTAAGTCTCATAATACAAGTTTATACAAAACATCATAACAAAGGAAGGAATAAAATTTAACTAATTTATCAAGAATAACTGGGGAATGCCACAGAAAAGAGGAAGAGACGTTGAGACAGACTCTTCACCAGCATCCCAAACAAGCAAAACCTGGTGACTATTTTTTGGCTTCCTGCAATCCACAGTCTCAAATTCCTGCCTCTAATCGTTTTGCTCCTCTGGCAGAGGCTGCTGACAAAATGGTAGAGCTGCTTGGGTCTTCTGAGCAAGGAGTTTCTGCTCTCCTCTAGGAGCCCAAAGGAAGGAAGTGGGAAAGTATCTAATGAGGCTTTAGAAGGTCTTATTATGCTTACAGCCAGGATAGTGGAACATATTTACAGAGAGCATTGATAAAGATGTTGGAAAAAACAGGTCCCGGGCCAGATCCTTAAGGCACTCCACTGGTCACTCCTCTCCAGGAGGATGAGGAACCATTCACAAGCACTCTTTGGGGGCAATCTGTCAGCCAGCTACAGATCCACCTAACAGTCATAGGATCCAAACCACATTTTGCCAACTCCTCAACAAGAATATTATGTGGAACCTTATCAAAAGCCTTACAGAAATCAAGATAGACTATGTCTACAGCATTCCCCTGATCCAGCAAGGTAGTCACTTTCTCAAAAAAAAGAGATAACGTTAGTCTAACATGACTTGTTCTTGAGAAACCCATGCTGGCTCTTAGGAATCACAGCTGTCCTTTCTAAATGCTCAAGGACTGCCTGCTTGACGATTTGTTCTAAAACTTTCCCAGGTATAGACGTCAAGCTGACAGGTTGGTAGTCACCCGGCTCCTCCTTTTCCCCCTTCTTGAAGATGTGGACATTTGCCCACCTCCAATCTTCTAGAATCTCACCTGTTCTCCAAGAATTCTCAAAAATAATGGACAGAGGCTCAGAAATTACATCCGCAAGATCTTTTAGTACCCTTGGATGCCGTTCATCTGGCCCCGAGGACTTAGTTTCATTTAATGAAATTCGGTGTTTATGTACTACCCCCCTATGCCGATCGTAGGCTGCAACTCTCTTCTCTAATTATGTGTTCTGTTTTTGCCATGTTGAGCACTGTTTCTTTCACAAGAGAAGACAGAGGGAAAAGTAGAAATCGAGCAGCTCTGACCTTCTTTCTTCATCACCCATTACAATTTCAAATCGCAAGATGAGAAATTCCAGGCCACACAAGCTATACTCGCTCAGCCCATCTGAAAAATCAACACACTCTTTACATGCCCTACCCCCACTCCCCCCTCTCCTTGCGCTGCAGTAATACAGGACAGGTTTGTCCGACCCCTTCCACTTTGACACCGGGGAGTACAGTGCCACGGTCTGAAGGACCTCTACATGCCCTCAATGGCCCTCATTGCAACTCTTACTTGCACCATTTTCTGTACTTCCGCCTACATGCCTAACATGCTGGGGCACGTTAAAAGAGTCTTGTTGTTTGTCTGCCTGAGCCAAGCGGACAGGGAGCTCCTTTCAGAGAGCCTCACTTCAGAGGAATTGTCTAACCCAAGAGGCGCCGTCAGCGGCACAGGAAGGGGCTTATCCAGCTGCGACAGACAGGACACCTAGAGGGGGAAGTCAGCCCATCTGAGTTCTTGATGCTTCTTTCTCTTCCGTTTTCTGCCAAGGAAATGAACTTGGGGGAAATATGTCCAGCAGCGGTTTCGATACTCCCCCACCCCGGCCCCGATCCTGACCCCCGTGCTAGGAGAGCTGCATCCCTATCAGGAACCAATCCCTATCTTGGCTTTCCAGTGGAGGAATGAATCCTGGACGTAGACCCACAACCAGTGTTCCCTCTCAGCTGAGTTAGTGTGAGCCAGCTCACGGTTTTTTTAGCCTCCAGCTCACACATTTTCGTCTCAGCTCAGGAAGGATGGGGCTCCAGAGCAAACTAATTTATGCAGCAGCCAAATCACTCACTCACAACTTTAATGCCAGTAGCTCACAAAGTAGAATTTTTGCTCACAAAACTCCACAGCTTAGAGGGAGCATTGCCCACAACTCTTGCCCATGTGAGCGCTGTCTTAACCAATGGACTCAAAGCCCTGGTACCACCCTAGCCAGCCACGTCTCATCGGGGGTGTTGAAGCACCCTTTTCATTAACTTGCTCTAAATGCAGAGCTCACGTCTTAAGTCAGCTGCTTCCATTAAACCCCTGAAGACATTTCCTTTTGGGAAACTGAGCCGTTTGCCTCTGGCCTCGTGTCCTCCACAATGTTGGAAAGGGAGAAGGGGGCAGCCACAAAGGGGTCTTCTTGAGGCTCCTGCAGTTCCCTGTGGTCCCGTGTGGTTTTGCCTGGCTCAGCACAGACGATACTGAAGGGATCTAGGGCCAGACATAAAGTCCAAGTAAGTACCTAGCATTATTCCCTCTAAGCTGAGTTAGTGTGAGCTAGCTCACAGTTTTTTAGCCTCTAGTTCACACATTTTTTGTCTTAGCTCAGGAAGGGAGGGCTCCAGAGCAAACAGATTTATGCAGTAGCCAAATCGCTCCCTCACAACTTTAATGCCAGTAGCTCACAAAGTAGAATTTTTGCTCACAAGACCCCACAGCTTAGAGGGAACATTGGTACCTAGTTCTTTCCTTGTTGTAGTTCTAGAATCTGAATGGGACTCTGCTAAGAACAGGCCACCCCTTTTGATAATGGTCCCCTCTCGTTTCTTTCCTTTTTCAAACTCCTTGCACACAGACCTGAAAGCTGACTATCCCTGGGAAAATATGGTGAGCACCAGCATCTCGAGAAAGTGGCTCATGCTCAGGGTCCCAGGGGGGGGGGGATAAGTAAAGAATAAACAGTGATTCACACATTTGTCTCTCCACCACCAGACATCTCCCCTCAGAGGCTTTTCTTAGCAAAGGCACAAACAAAGCGCAAAGCGGCACAGACAGGGCTATTTTTGGGCAGGAACGCACAGGAACGGAGTTCCGGCTGGCTCCTGAGTTGGCCACGCCCAGCAGGAACTCATTACATAATAGGCCACACCCAACAGCAGAAACTCATTAGGATTGGCTACATTAGGGGTGTGTGGCCTAACATGCAAAGAAGTTCCTGCTACAAAAAAAGGCCCTGGGTTTGGACAACAAACAAGGTAAACAGAATAAGAAGCAAAAGGTGGGTGTGGCTGGATGACCACACTTCTGGTAACATGGGGGTGTGGCCTGATATGCTAATCAGATTGCTGTCATGGGTGTGGCCTAATATGCTAATGAGTTCCTGCTGTTGGGTGTGGCCTATTATGCTAATGAGTTACTGCTGGGCTTTTTCTACAAAAAGAGCCCTGGGCACAGATATACGCAGAACGCAGCAGGAAGCGGCGGAGAACCCCCTTGATTGCACCGGGCTGCCTGAATGGGAGCTCAGAGGTACACAGACGACAACCGGCAGCGGCCACCCAGCGTCAGACCCACCGGCCTGCCAAGGTCAATGGCGTCTACTCAGCAACCGGCAGCCGCTCTCCAGGGTCTCAGGCTGAGAGGTCTTTCACAGCACCTCCTGGCATCTGGTCCTTCTCACTGGAGGTGCCACTGGGGCTGGAACCTGGGACCGGCTGCAGGCCCAGCAGATGCCTGTGTGTGTGTGGATCGCCTGTGATTCTGCACAAATGGCACAGAATTCAGCATTGGAGTATCTCAAATTTCTTTTTTCTTTTTTTTAAACAAACAAATTTCTCGTCTAGATTTCTGAAACCTTCAATCTCAAATTTCAAATAATACAGATAACGTGCAAATAGGTGATATCTATGACACGTTAATTGCAACATTTCTTGAAGAACTCTTTAAAATGAGTCGATTAAGGCGGCTTCACGAGCCATACTAGGTCAATTCATGCACAGCGACCCTGTTACTGATTTCCATTCGGACGTGCAGACAGAGGATGTTGCCGCTCAGAAATATCTACGGGGCACCCACAGACCTTGGTCAGGGGCTGCTCCACCTTGAGGTCGGGAGGATTGGCCAACAGGTCCTTGGCGAGTTCAACGGTCAGGCGGCAGGCCTCGTTGCTGTAGCCGTGGGCATAGAGTGCTTCTGCGCAGGCAAAGAGGATCTGGAAGTGGAAAGGTACAAACAAATGAGGTGCCGCCTTGCTTTGCCTTCACATCACCAACAGGGGAGATTTGACCACGGGTGGTCAAACAGGAGGTCACGTTTTCCATACTCCCCTGAAGCCAGACACGTCTGCGGGGACAACGCGAGTCCCCACGTGGACAGAGACCCGCGCTTACCTCCATGCGGCTCTCCTGCTCCAGGGGCTTTATGCCAGCAAAGACGTCCTGCTCCTCTTCTGTCCCTCCCTCCGCCTTCTCCTCCTCTTCCTTCGCAACCTCCTGGGGGTTCAGATAGTACACCTGATAGTCATCATCGTCCTCTTCTCCTCCAGCTGCACCATTCTCCCCCACTTCTTTAGGTTTCAGACTCACCCCACCACCACCACCACCACCACCACTCTCGTCTGGGCAAGGGAAGTCGTCGTCTCTGCCGCCCAGCTCCCCCACGGGGTCCTTGGGGGTCTTCTTGGCGGACGGACTGCTCCGGAGGGTCGGGTCAGCCGCTTCCGAGAAATACACTCCCCCCTCGTCCTCGAAGGTGTCCCGGTAGCCCCGGCCCAAGGGACTCTCCGTGAAGCTGAACGTGTTGCTGGCCTCGGCCCCAAGGGCCAGGCTGCTGTCGTCCAAAGTCATCTCGGCCAGGTCCGGCTCCAAGGAGCTGTCCTCGCTGCTCATGCGGCGCTTCCCGCTGTGCTTGCCGGCCAAACTCTTCCCCGCCGGGACCTTGCCCTTGTTCGCAGCTGGCTTGTGGGCAGCCTTGTCGCCGTCGGCCGAAAGCCGCCTCAGGACACGCTGGGGGCCTTCGGGGACAACCTTCCGCTTCCCGATGATCTCTTTCGGGCGCACTGCTGGCTCCTGGGAAGCAGGGCGGGACCTGTCCCCTAACTGCAAGCAGGTCCCCACGGCCTCCTGCCCGGGCACTCTCCCTGCCTCACAGAAGGCCTCTGCACACTGGGCCCGACAGCTCCGCTGCTGGATGGCTTTCACCCAACAAAAAGAGTTCTTTTTGTCGGCGCTGCTGTACGTGATGCCAGGGATGGGATAGGCCTCCTCCCAGTTGAAGTAGCAGGCCTCCACCGCCGGCTTGAAGCCTTGGAACAGCTTCTCCAGGGATTTCTTGTGCTGCCCCCTTTTGACGTTGTCGATGACCTTCAGCTGCCACAGCCGGAGCTGCGCGCACATGTCCCTTCGTCTGGCATCACACGGGAGGAAGGGAAGAAAGGGAAAGGCACAGGTGAGCACAGAGGCAATGCTCCGATTCATGGGTGGCTTACTAGTCACAACCTCACTCCTCTCGTGTTCTGCTAACAAATTAACCTTAACTTTAAGTGATGAAGCCGCACCCTAAACTCAGACCTCTTAATCATACCTCTACTGCCTGAGTGGTTTTAGACATCCCAATGGGTCACACTTCTCCTAGATGAATATAACCTTCTTATCTAGGTAGCCAGGGATCAAATCCATCCCAGCTATTGGTTCCCCTCTCTCCTATCAGGCGAATGCGTGGGGGCCCTTAGCCAAGAGGCCACGGCTGTAACGGAGCCACGGCCAGAGCGTGGGGTGGCAAAGTCACTTCCGACATTCCAATGCTTTGGGGGCAGAACTTTCAGGGCAATCAAGTGGGGACCTGCAAGGGCTCGCAGGAGGCATCTCATTTCCCCCTCCCCCACGATCTCCTCTTCCCCTTTCCTAAAAGCCCCCACAGCCTCTCGCCTCCCGTGGAGGAAATGGCTGCTTTGGCGGCTGGACATGTTTGGCATTATACCTTTCTGAGGTCCCTCCCTTCCTCAAGCCCCCCCCCCAGTCTCCAGGTATTTCCTAACCTGGAGTTGGTAACCCTATCTCCTTCCCACCCAACAGTCAACCTCCATTATCGGCCAGGATAATCCAAAACCTCCAGGAGTTTCCCAACTTGGTGCTGTGAACGCTAGGCCTGGCCCCAATGAGTCCTCCCTCAAAAGCCTGGAAAAAAAACCCTGTTCTCTCCCCCTGCCTTTTTACTCACAGAAACCCAGTCTGGAATACGGTGGTTGCCTACCAACAGCCACTGAGAGAATATGTTTGTTAAAGCTACAGGCACTCCTTTTATTATTTTCAGGCTTTTAAAAACCCAATGTATTTTTTTTTTAGATTTCATATTTTTGTACAAGCCTAAGGCCAATTTCAGGTCTGTAGAAAGATCTGTCTTGCTCATGCACAGCCACAGTCATCAGATTTAAGTATCCTCAGATTGGGCCAATTTGCCTATCAGTATACAGATTAAAAATGGGGTGAAAATGAATCTCTGTTCACAGACTGACTGCCTAGACAGAGCCCTCTGCAGCTCCCTTGAGAATTACTGGACCTCCCAGCCTACCTGTGAGGACTGATGGTTGGATCCAAGACAGCCAGCCTCCAGAGAACCACCATCTCGTCGCACATGCTTGCGCAGGCGTGAGCAGCCACTTCTGACTGGCCGTTGCTTCGGCCGGTGTGCCCACTGGCACTGCTGTGGGACGCAGATGTCCTGACGCTGTACCACCATCCAGTTATCTATACAGAAAAACAGGTTGCTCACCTGTAACTGGTGATCTTCGAGTGGTCATCTGTGCATTCACGCCTCTGGGATATAGTGCCCCTGCGCCAACCCCAATCGGTAGAATGGAAAGCAAAAGGGATTTTCGCACCCGCTCCCCTGTCATGTGCAGGGCTCCAGTGCGCATGACATGGGGAGGGGCACGACAATCCCGCCAGTTCCTTCTGGCCACTGCCGTCAGCCACAGAATACAATAGGACCGAAAGCAGAGGGGAAGGAGGGCGGGTGGTGTGAATGCACAGACGACCACTCGAAGATCATCAGTTACAGGTAAGCCAACCTGTTTTATCTTCTTCGTGGTCTCTGTGCATCACACCTCTGGGAGTTGTTGTTGTTGTTCAGTCGCACAGTCGAGTCCGACTCTTCGCGACCCCATGGATCATCTCCCGCCAGGCCCTCCTGTCTTCCGCCGTCCTCTGAAGTTGGCTCAATTTCATGGGAGAGTAGGAAGCAAAAAAACACGCCTGCCTGGAGGAGGGAGCGGGAGGTCCTCAAAGGCACCGCAGAGCGCCGATGAAGACGTACATCTAGGGCGTAGTGTCTCACAAACGTGTGAGGAGTGGCCCAAGTTGCTGCGTTGCAGATGTCATGTAACGACGTACCCTTCAGGAAGGCCATGGACGTGGCCACTGCTCATGTGGAATGCGCTCGAAGTGGCCCTGGGAGCAGCTTCTTAGACAGCAGGTAGCAGAGCTTAATAGTCTCCACAATCCACTTGGGCGTTGTGAAGACAGCTTGCTCCGGAGCGTGGGCATGGCACAGGAGACAAAAAGGGACAGGGACTTGCGAAAACCCTGCGTCATGTCCATGTAAAAGAGCAGAGCCCTTTTGATATCTAATGTGTGAACCGGAAAGAACACAGGAAAAACGATGTCAGCTTTCAGATGGAACTCCGATACAACCTTGGGAAGGAAGGAGACGTCCGGAGCTGGGGTGCCACCCTCGTGGTGAAAAACGAGGCAAAGGGGGTCACAGCGCAGAGCCGACAGTTCACGCACCCCGCGTGCTGATGCAATGACCACCAGGAAGGCCGTCTTCCACGAGAGAAGCTGTAAGCTGCATGTGGCCATCGGCTCGAAAGATTTCCCCAACAGGTTGGTTAACACTAGAGGTAAGTCCCAGGCCGGCGTGGGGAATCGCAACGGGGGGGGGGGGGGGGGGACCCTTTGGAAAGAGTGAAAACTGAATAGCCATCCACTGGGGGGTGGTGAACAGAAATAGCTGCCAAGTATACCCGCACCAAGGAGCTGCGGTGGCTCAAGTGGTTAAGACGCTGAACTGCAGGCTGTGGAAGGTCAGTAGTTCAGCAGTTCAAGACCCGAGTTGCCGCATGACGGAGTGAGCTCCCGTCTCTAGTTCCAGCTCCTGCCAACCTAGCAGTTCGAAAGCAAGAAATTGCAAGTAGATATATAGGTACCACTTTGGTGGGAAGGTAACAGCATTCCGTGCGCCTTGGTGTTGAGTCATGCCGGCCACATGACCACAGAAACGTCTTCGGACAGCACTGGCTCTTTGGCTTTGAAACGGAGATGAGCACCGCAACCCTAGAGTCGGACTCGACTGGCTTTCGAGCAAGGGAACCTTTACCTATACCCGCACCAAGGCATAACTGAGACCTTGGTCTAAACGGGACAACAGAAAACCAAAAAACGGCAATGAGGTCCAAAGGAGAAGGAGGCAGGCCAACCTCTTAAGGTAGGCCAAGAACATATTATTATTATTATTATTATTATTATTATTATTATTATTATTATTATTATTATTATTATATTACATTTGCAACAGTTTTGCAACAGTTCAATAACACAAGGTTTGCAACAGTTCAATAACACATGGTCTACCCTATCCTGCAGAACTTTCACACGATCCTCCATGCTGTGAGTTTGAGATGAGGTACATTGTGGTATAGGACCATATCCTCCTGAGCAAGAAGAAGATCCGGCACCGTTGGGAAGTGGACGAAGGAGCCCTTTGACGTGTGGAGCAGGGTGGGAAACCAGTGCTGTCGAGGCCACCGTGGAGCCACCAGGATGCATCTGGGAGCTTCCCTCAGTATCTTGGTGAGCACTCTGGTGAGCAGGGGAATAGGTGGGAACAGGTACAGGAACTGATGGGACTAAGGGTAGAGAAAACTGTCCCCTAGAGAGGGAGGGTTCATTCCCGCCCTTGAGCAGAACAAGCGACACTTCTTGTTCCGCCTTGTTGCAAAGATGTCCACATCTGGATGTCCTGTCGAACACCAACTGGAGATACTTCCAATTGAGTTCCCACTCATGTAGAGACACTCCCCCCTGCTCAGGAAATCTGCAGTCACATTTAGGGAACCCGGAAGGTGGACTGCCACCAGAAATACATTCCACCTGTCTGATGTTCTCCGCTCCCACGCATGCAGGTACGGATGGAGGCGGGTGGAATGCGGCAGGCCGGGTGGGATAACAGAGTCAAAGGCTCTGCTTAGGGGCCTTGGAAGCCTTGGCCCTGGATTGAGTAGCAGATGGAAAGCGAGGCTAGTTTCCATATTGGCGGGAGGATGCATTCGGAGATCTCTGCCATTGTGCCTCAGGGGACGACTTCAGGGAGGACCTGCGCGACCATGACTTGTTCCAGGATTTGGACCTGGCTTGTCTGGAGGCCGGGGAAATTCCCAAGTTGTGCGATATCTTAATAGTCTTGTCTAAGTCTTGCAGGACAGAGTCTGCTGTGGAGTTGAACAAGCCTTCTCCTTCAAAGGGGAGATCCTCCACACAAGCCTTTGTATCCTGTTGCAAGGAGGTGGAGCGCAACCAAGCATGGCGTTGTAGGGCAACCGCAGAGGTAAGTGTTCTAGTTGCCACATCCAAAATATGCTTGGCTGCGTTAAGTTGGTGTTTGGCCAGGAGCATACCCTCCTTCTGGATTCATCTGGCGTGACGATTAAAATCCTCCCGAAGGGAAGTGATTAATTCTGATAACTGCTCCCAAAGGGCATATTGATATCTGCCCATACAGGCAGTGTGATTGGAGGTCTTGATATCCAGCGCCCCAGCCAGTAAAACCTCCTCCCGAAGGAGTCTAACTTCTTCCCTTCCTTATCAGGGAGTGAAGACTGAGTGCGTCTGCCCTTGGAAGATGAGTTCACTACCACCGAATTTGGTTTGGGGTGAGTGAACAAAAACTCAGTGCCTGGCTCCTGGACCTTACACATATGGTCGATCCTGCAGCTAGAAATGGGAGTAGAAGCCGGATGCGCCCACTGAGCTTTGGCGGCTTGCAGCAGGACTGATGTCATGGGAAGGGCGACAGCTGTGGAAGTGTCCATTTGAATGATGCCGAAGACTGAATCGGTGACTGTCGATGGAGGTTGCACCATAGGCAGCGCCAAGGTATTAGCCATCCGCATGATGAGCTCCCCGTAAGATTTCAGATCTTCGGCGGGAGATATAGGAAGGTCCTCCGACACCTCTTGTGGTGGGGAGGGATCAGCTGGGTGCTCTTGGTCCTCATCCCCAGAATGCTGCGAGGAAATTGAAGAAGCAGAATGTTCCGAAGGGTCTGAGAACGCCGTGGGAAGTTTCGGTACCGATTGAGTCGGTACCGAGTCTGTGTTGCTGGAGGGGTCTGCTTATGTCACTTGCCTGTCGATATCGACGGTTGAGGAGGCAAGAACTCCGGTCCCTGTGGGGGTTCTTGGTATCGGGATAGCCGAGAAGAAGCAGACTGGCGATCCCACTCTTACTGGCATATGCTGTGGGAGCCAGGGCATAATGGCTGACGGGGGATACGCCCCATACAAAAACTGCCACTGCCACTGATCCCAAGGGATCGGTGGCGGAGGACACGATCCCGAGGGCCGGTTCTGGTTGTCGGCTTGTGGGCGACGTGGGGAGGGATGCGTAAACACACGAGTTCCTTGGCCCAAGTGGAGGTTCTTGACACTGGAGGATCGGGAGACTTGGGTCAAGTCCATGTCCTGCTCGGAGTCAGTAAGCTGAACGGGACGCAGCAAAGGTGAAGATGGTGCACCTTGTAGCTGGCCACGGCCCGTTGAGTCAAGCGAGGCGGCCCCAGGTACGGGAGTTGGTTCCGACTGTCGACACAGAGTCGACGGAACTTTACCAGGAGAGCCCTCCTTATGTTTCTTATGCTTGACAGGCCTCCGTGCCCTCCCGGCGTTTTTGACAGGAGTATGGGCTTTGGACTGAGGGGTCCCAACAGAGTGTTTCAGCATCGGTCGGTCAACATCGGTGTGAGCCGGTATCGGGGACTGAGTGCCAGTCGATCCCAAGGTGGTCGTCGACATCGAAGCATGCCCGGATGTGTCTTGAGACGACGCCATCAGTGAATGGGCTAGTTTGAGCAGAGCGGTGCGAAGCCTAGCGGCCCTGTTCTTCCTGGTTTGCCTGGAGAACTTCAGACAGAGGGCACACAAGTCCACCCCGTGAGCTTCCCCGAGGCACGAGAGACAAAGGGAGTGTCTGTCGGGGTGTGTGTGTGTGATCTTACTGCCACACCTCAAACACTGCTTGAAGAAGCACCACCATTTGGCCATAGGCCGGAGGCAAAGGGAGCCCACCAATTTATTTATTTTTTTATTTTTTCATATTTATATCCCGCCCTCCCCGGTGGGCTCAGGGCGGCTAACAAGGGCAGGCCGTTGCCATGCCATATATAAAAACATGTAAAAACACAATAAAACATCCAGCATTAAAACCACAGTACTCAATCTATTACTAATTTCCTAAATCCAAGATGGTAAGTCCACAGTTACAGATGGTACTCCCCTGGTGTACATGCCCAATGACGACGGCATCAGATCTTCTACAGTTTCCCGGTTCTTCCTCGGACCTCGTCGATGCATCCTTTAAGATACCTTGATGGTGGTGGTATAATGGGGGGGCGGCTCCTACTCAAAGGCCTGGCGGAAGAGCTCCGTCTTGCAGGCCCTACGGAACTGCATAAGGTCCCGTAGGGCCCGGATCTCCCCTGGGAGCTCGTTCTACCAGGTAGGAGCCGCCACCGAAAAAGCCCTGGCCCTGGTCACAGCTAGTTTAACGTCCTTAGGACCCGGGATGTCCAACAAATTTTGGGACCCCGACCGTAGTGCTCTTGGGGGAACATGTGGGGCAAGGCGGTCCCTCAGGTAGGCTGGGCCTAAAGCAGAGTTCACCCCGGAGAAACAGTTCTAAACGGCAATGAAAGTAATTTGTCAAAAGAACAGCAGAGGAAAGCCAAATAGCCCCAAAAGAAAAGGAAATAGTAGCAACCGGAGCGAGAGAGGTCCAAACAGCACAGCGGTCAGAAGAGAACTGGCGGGATTGTTGTGCCCCTCCCCTAGTCGTGCACACTGGAGCCCTGCACGTGACGGGGGAGCGGGCGCGAAAATCCTTTTGCTTTCAATTCTACCAATCGGGGTCGGTGCAGGTGCACCATATCCCAGAGGTGTGATGCACAGAGACCACGAAGAAGATGGAGACAGACATATCAGAGGCACACATGTCCCTCCCCAAAATATGCGAAACAAAAGAAATGCTTCACCTTAGCTAAAGGACCCACCCAAGAGAGAGCACTACGGCTGCACTTCTCACCAGAGGTTCTCAGGCCGAGAAGTCAGTGGTCATGAATTCCCCCTAGACCCCCTAGGCTTCTTACACAGGCACGTGCCCCCCACCTTCTCCCTCCCCACGCCGAAATATCAAGTACCTGTTCATACGTCAAGCAC
The DNA here is from genome assembly GCF_001447785.1 of Gekko japonicus. Lineage (NCBI taxonomy): Eukaryota > Metazoa > Chordata > Lepidosauria > Squamata > Gekkonidae > Gekko > Gekko japonicus. The sequence continues at coordinate 233,037 of NW_015164733.1, forward strand.
TGGTCTGTCAGGATTTCCAAAAGCGGGGCTGCGTTGGTATCCCGTCTCTTGAACATCTCCCGGACAATAGAGAGCAAGTTCCAAATGCCCTCCGGTTCCCTCCCTCGCAGGGGGCGCAAGAGGCAAGCCCACTCTGCAGCCGCGGGGGGTTCCGTGGAGGAGAGGTACATGGAGTTCACATCGCTGGCAGCGGGGAAAAAAGATTAAGACGTGGGAGTAAAAGGAAAACCATTTCTGAACTACCAGATGCAGACAAAGTCTTTACGGCCTTCATCTCACCCACCCTTGCCTTTAAGGAAAATCTGCATCATTGCTCCCATTTTTACCAAATAAAGAGGCACACACACCCCGCCTCACCCCTGAGCCAGTTTGGTGTAGTGGTTAAGTGCGCGGACTCTTATCTGGGAGAACCGGGTTTGATTCCCCACTCCTCCACTCGCACCTGCTGATGTGACCTTGGGTCAGTCACAAGCTCTGGCACAGCTGTCCTTGAAAAAGAGCAGTTTGTGTCAGAGCTCTCTCAGTCCCCCTCACCTCCCAGGGTGTCTGTTGTGGGGAGGGGAAGGGAAAAGAGTTTGTCAGCCGCTCTGAGACGCCAAGTGAAGGGTGGGGTATAAATCCAACCTCTTCTTCTTCTTCTTCTAACCAACCCAAACCCAGATCTCCCACGTCCACGCACACTAAGAGGTATGGCATCTTTCCCAAGAAGACCTTGAACCAAAAGAAACCATTTCTGAGCACTGTACCCACACTGTTGCTAAAGACTGGGAAGGACCAACCAGCAATTACAATCATTTTAAATGAACCCACCTGACCTGGGTAAAACAGCACCCCAAAGGCTTTGGTTGTCGTGATGACATAATTTGCCTGCGTGGCACTAAGAACCTTACCTACAAAGCAAAGTTTGGGTCCCGTGGCACCTTTAAGACCAACAAAGTTTCATTTAAGACATAAGCTTCTGTGTGCATGCACACACGGCTACCTGCCTGAACTTATCCACAAAGGTTCGTTACAAACATCTTTATTAACTGCTCACTTTCTCCAGAGCCCAGCAAACTCAGCTCAACCTCTTCTGTGGCTTTCAGACTTGCCCAGCAGCTTATCAACCAAAGAACGCTGCCGGATACGCCAGAAGACTCTCCTGCAAGCGTTAAGGGTGCACTGTAAATTCACAGGGAGCGCCAGCCAGGACCATTTGGGCCTTCTGTTTCCCTGCATAGACAACGTGTCCAGGTGACTCCGACTGCCATGCCCAGCAGAGGAATTATCAGCTGTGGTGGGCCTCTTTCAGAGAAGCTCGGCCTGCATCCCTGATCCTCTCTCTCAGAAATCCTTGACAGAAATCTGAGTGACCTTGGGATGTTCCAAGGCAGATTCTCCTTTGAAAGCCTGGAGGTTTAACTGCGTGCAATCCTTTGAGAAACAGCCCAGGTTTCCCTCTGCAGCGACTCACCCCCTCAGTCCTGCCCCCAAGGATGAGCTGCAGACTGAGGGGAAAGAATGCCTCGAGTCTCCTTCTCACCAAAATGGCAGGCGAGGGGGCAACCCTGCTCCTGCAACATACCATTTCTGATTACAGGCGGGAACTCAGATGTGCGCACATGTGCGCACGGGCTCCCTGTGTGCAAGGAGGAGGATTCCAACATGCTAGTTTTCCTTCAGGTGGGCAGCCGTGCTGGTCTGAAGCAACAGAACGATGCCTGAGTCCAGGGACACCTTTAAGACCAACAAAGTTTAATTCTGGGTATCTGAAGAAGTGTGCGCACACACGAAAGCTTATACGCAGAATTAAACTTCGTTGGTCTTAAAGGTGCCCCTGGACTCAAACGTTGCTAGTTTTCAGAGGGCAGAGGGCTGTTGGTTTTTTTTTCCAAATGGGGGTCATTCAACCATGCCCAGCCCCCCCCCCCAGCCCACACTGGCCACTTGGGAGGGCCAGGTCCCCATGCCTGGAAGCAGAACCACCCTCCACTCTCAGCCACCAAGAGCTATGCAGGCCACACTGTGCTCATCGGCTAGGCCAATTCTTGCCATCAACAAGAGAGAGAAGGCGGCGAGTACTAATTCAGCAACACCCTAGAACAGTGATGGCGAACCTTTTAGAGACCGAGTGCCCAAACTGCGACCCAAAACCCACTTATTTATCGCAAAGTGCCAACACGGCAATTTAACCTGAATACTGAGGTTTTACTTTAGAAAGAACAACCCATACATTAACTTAAGAGGATCCAAACAAAACAAGGAAAGCAATCCCAAATGCTTTCGTTTCCATAAAATTATTTGGCAGGGAATTCGACACTTTAATGACGGCCTGGGCCTGGCTGGGGCGATGGCACACGTGCCCACAGAGAGGGCTCTGGAGTGCCACCTCTGGCACCCGTGCCATAGGTTCGCCACCACTGCCCTAGAAGAGCAGCCACCGGAACTCCCACCTCTGCCCATAAAGAAGAGAAACAGCCAACAAATTCCTGGCTCAAGCGCGGCCCCAGAAGCCGTTCACGGCAGCTCGCCCACAGCAGGCTACCAAGTACGTGGCAGGACCATGGGATGGGTCGCTGGCAAGTCACGTTTGTTTGGCAGGCGTCCGCACAAGCTGTTGAGGGACGAGGAGAGAGGATTCACCTGAAGACAACAGGGGAAGGGCCACAGAACTTGTGCAGGGTCTTCTTTATGTTGTCGCTTAACGTCGATTCATCCAAGTACCAGGTGCTTTGATCTGAGGCCGAGGGGCCAGCGGTGGGATCTGGGAAGAGAGCAGGGGGAAGTCACATTCTGCCCAGAGCAGGGAGAACGTAAAGACTTGTCGAGGGAACAAGAAGGCTTAGCTTCATTCCTGAAATCAGGGCCCTGCAGGACCTTTTACAGTTCCGCAGGGCCTGTAAGACGGAGCTCTTCCGCCAGGCCTTTGAGTAGGAGCCGCCACCGCCACTACCACCAGCGTGTGACTGCAGAGCAGCTCTGCCGGGTTGGGCTGACGTGGCCCGTGGCATCCCCCTCATTGATCCCAATGTGATGTGCAATAGGGAGCGAGTATCTTAGTCGCGATGATCCTGTGAGTTGTCCACTTTTGCTTAAATTGTTTTAACCTGCATTTTATTGCACTGTGTGCCTTAATTGTTTTTAACGTGTGGTATTGTATTACATTTGTGTCTTGTAAGCCGCCCTGAGCCCGCGTGCGGGGAGGGTGGGGTATAAATGAAATAAAATAAAAAATAAATAAAATTTAAAAATGAAGCTGTTGTCCCAAACAACATTTTTCGGGGGGGGGGGGGGGTGCTACCCATTAAATGCTAGAGATACCGTGATGACGACAGCAAATGAAAGAAGCCCTCCTGTGAATACAAGTCTTTGTCTTCATATTTCCCTTCCCTTGCAAACAGTGGAGCAGAATACCACAGGGTTGATTTATTTACTTCTCTTCTCCCCAGTGGTAATCCAAAAAGGCTCACACCATTCTCCTCTCCCCCCCCATTTTATTCTCACAACAACCCTGTGAGGTAGGTCTGACTGAGAGCATGGAACTGGGCCAAAACCAACCAGCGAACATCTGTCGGCATTTGAACCCCGGATCCTCCCAGATCGTAGTCAAGTCATGCTAACACTGCAGCACAACCCTGGTTCTACAAAGAACCCTAACGGCGAGTTTTACTTCGTGTCTTGGAGTGCTACTGCTGAGACTAAACTAAAAAGAAGACCTGCCCGTGTTACCTGGGGCCCCACACACAGTGTTGATGGCCGTCGACTGAGAGGACAGCAGCTCATCCAGCAGGCGCTGAGCAGTAGGAAGGATCTAAGCAGGAGAGGGGGAAATGAATGCTTATTTAAAAAAAACAACAACACCACACAATGTATTTCCCTCCACAAAAAAAGAAAAGAACCACTGTTAAGAATTCATCTTTTGTGCTCACAAAAGTACGAGGCTGAAAGGTGTTACCTGTAGAATTTTGGCCACAGAATTTCTGCCTGGCCCATATGCAGTAACCCTGTCTGTGGAAAAGACAACTGACCGGCTGCTCTTGATGCCCCCAGCAGCAGCTGAAGGATTCCCTCCACCCCTGGATCCACTCTCCTCATTAGCCTACTGCCCATTCCCTGGGGACACCCCCAGTGGGCGACACCCAGGGGCAGAAGGCACAGGATCACTCCCACTAGGTAAGGGAAAGGGGGCTGAGACCCACTTGCTGCGAGAAAGCCACATCACTGTTTGGAAGGGAGGGAGACACTGGCACTGAAGCACACGAGGCAGAGCTCGCCCCGGCCCCAAGGGCAACAGCCCAGGTTGCATTCCGCACTTCCTTGGGCTCCTGGGTAGGCACTGTACAGAGACAGAGGACTCCACCACTTCCATTTCTAAATAGAACCTTTCAGAGGCTTGCAAAACCATACAAGGTGAGAACCAGGCTGTCACAGACACAAGCCAGTGGGGGCTGATGCAAGCCCCCCCCCCAAAAAAAAAATTCAGCACTCACAACTGAAAAGGCAGCTCAGCCAGGAGCCGTGACCTAATGCTGGGGAAATGAGAAATCCCGGCAAAAATGCCACCAGCCAAAAAGACACCTCTTTTTTCCCCCCAGCTCTCCTCTCATCTGCCTGCGTGTGCCGTTTTCTCTCGCTTCCTTCCTTTTCTCTGACATCTCTTGTTGGGGAAGAGGGTGGGTGGGAGGGTTATATGGAGTCTGTTTGCGGATACGCTTGGTAGGAAATGTGGAGAAACCCTTTTTAAAATCTTAAAACGAAAGAAACAAAACACACCGTGAGACATCTAGTTAAACTGGGTGGGGCGGGGTGGGGGGGGGAGCTATGCTGCCAGGGAAGGTGCCCATTCGGAAAGGAGGCTGGCGCTTAGACATGTTTTACATGGGGATGCCCTTAGATGGGACGGAGTTGGAGCCACATTCAGCAAGCCAGTTCTTCCCTGGCACAGGACCGGAGAGACACACTCGGCAGCCGCCCAGTCAGCGGGCTTGCTTGCTTCCCAATGCAATGCCCAGTGCTGGCTGCAATTCCCCAGCCCCCCACCCATCCACCCAATGCCTTGAGCCCCGGGATCTCTTGGACTACTGCAATACATCTGCCCACTAAAATCACCTGCTCGTGTTCACGCTGTAACTTCTGGCAGTCTGGAATATTAGCATTCCCCCGCCCCATTGTGATCCCCATGACTGCCACACGCGGCATGTAATTTTGCTGTCGGCATTCACGTTTACAAACAAAGTGGCAGGAGGGGCCCACAGCAGCACAAGAGCTTGCCATTACAATAAACACTGAGCCTAACAAGTGCCTTGGGAGCAGCTCACTCTGCCAAGACACCTGCACTTGATTGCCCATATGCCAGAACCGTTCCCTGGGTGAGGCCGATCTTGGGAAGACGGTGACGTCACGGCTCCCCCGGGCCGTTTCTGAGAGCGGCTCCCCTGGAGGGAAGGCACAGCCTGAGCACTGAGGCATATCCTTGCAGCCACTAGAAGACGACATGACGGGCCCTCCGCAAGAGCGCCCAGGATCACATCGACGCCCACACTGTGCTGCATTTCTTTACAAGGGGGGAAACGAAGAGATCACGCAAACGGGGCGTCTGCCGGACCAGGGCAGCCAGACGGAGGGTTTGGTTTGCACGGGAGGGATTGGGCTGCTGCTCCGGGCCAAGGTGCCAGCACCCACTGCCCACAACTGAACGCCCACGCCAGGACTTCACCGGAAGCTCCCCGATGCCCACGATAGGCCAAGGATGCCTACTTGCCAGTTTGGTGTAGTGGTTAAGTGCGCGGACTCTAATCTGGGAGAACCGGGCTTGATTCCCCACTCCTCCACTTGCACCTGGCTGGTGTGACGGTGGGTCAGTCACAAGCTCTGGCACAGCTACCCTTGAAAAAGAGCAGTTTCTGCCAGAGCTCTCTCAGCCCCACCCACCTCACAGGGTGTGTCTGTTGTGGGGAGGGGAAGGGAAAGGAGTTTGTAAGCCACTCTGAGACTACAAGTGAAGGGCCATGGGGTATAAAGCCAATCTCTTCTTCTTCTTCTACTGCCACTGCTGTGACTTGGGCGAGGAGGGCAAGCCCCCCGGGCAAAGGGTAATGCCGCCTGGCAGCTCGGCCCAAGGAGGAAGAGCGCGCCCCGGCAGGGCCTGCAGCTGCTGACAAACTGGCTAACAAAAACAACAGACGGCAGGAGTCCCCAGAGAGGTCACCCCAGCTCTCGAGGAATCAGAAGGAGAGGTGCCACACCTCCAGCTGCTATGATTTCTGTTCATTAGGCTTGCAGGTCCTTCTGGGAACATATGAGCACGGCTGACCACCTAATTTGAGCAGCTTTTTCCAGCCATTTGTTTCTCTAAGTAGGCTGCAACTGGCAGCAGTTTTCTGTGAGGAGCTCTGTACTTCCCAAGTGAAAAAGCCTTTCTGGTTTTTAAACCCGGTGCGGGTAAATCAAACTCCAAAATCTCAACCAGGCTGACCGACTCCTGCCCGCTTTGCCAGGTGCGCCCACTCAGAGAGAGGGCGTGCTTTGCTTCTCGGCAGCCTTTCCCTTGCCGTGGAGCAGACCACCGTACAGGGCGTAAGGGAGGCCTGTGGCCATTGCTGTACAAGGAATGAGCCCCCCCCCCCAAAAAAAAACACGGACTTGGGAAAACATTCCACCTTATCCTCGGGGCTGCCACCAAGACTACTTGAGGAGGGGGATTATTCAGCAAAGAGTCCCCTTGCAGAACCTGAGCGAAGCGTGATGGGGGTGGGGGCTCCCCCCTGCTGTAGTCTCCACTTACCTGTTGGGGGAGTTCGCTGATTAAGTACTGGGCAAATTTCTGCAGCTGATCTCTCTGCAGTCGAGACAAGGATTCTGAGACAGGGGCTCGCAAGCACACGGCAGATGCCTGGGGTGGGGGGGAGAGAAAGCAAGACCACTGCTTTAATGTCCAGCGATTAATCCCAAGACTCAATACAACTACATGTGAAAAACAAACTTCAGGAGCAGACATCTCATTTAACACAGGCAAAGACTGGAGGAGAACATCTCAGAATTACAGCAAGAAACGTTAACAGACCACAATATACACATTGGTGTTACTGGCTTTTGGGGGAATTGCGTCAAGAGGTCACTTTCATTTTTCTACCCAATCCAGTATATGTTTTCTTTGAAAAGAAGGTTTCCATGGTTCAGTGGCAGCTCCTTCCACAGAGGAGTGTGCAAGACTGCAATCACAGCATGCCAAAAGGTTAGCAACCACAAACAAGGTAAGAACTGAAGAACTACTATAACAGTTACTTTTTCCACTTCCAGCAAATTAAGCCGTTTTCAGGGAACTCTGCAACAAGTGCAGTTTCCAGTTACACGACAGTTGCCTTCAGTTGCGGCACACAACTGCTCATTTTGCTATTAGTCAGAATGCATTAGCTGAGGGGCGGGGCCTCTCATGTTGCAGTCCTAAACGTGCACCCTTCCAAGTCCACTGAAGCCAACGGGTCTCACTCTGCTCAGAAGGATGTAACTCTGCTCTGAACTGTACCATACGCAGATCAGGGAAAGGAGGCTTTGCATCAATGTACAGTCAGCCATCAAACATTTGTATATTACTTTGTTGTAAGCCACCCTCAGCCTTAGTTGCAGGGAAGGGCGGCCCAGCAAAGCCAATTTAAATAAATAAATAAACAAACATTCACACATACACCTCCTCCTAATTTTTAGATTTCAGGTTGCTCCAACCAGCCTATAGCAGGTGGCTGCTCCCAGGGAAGGAAGGGAATTGCAGGCCTCTCTCATCTAATTCTCCAAAGGGCCAGAGTGTCGTAAGTCTGGAATGTGGAGGGGTGCCCTCCCGTCTTCTGTCTTAACTCTCTGTGGCTCACCAACTGTTTGCTATCTTTTGTTTGACCTTGTAGATGCTCCAGCTGCAGCTTTACTCGGCTGGGAAAGTTAACGGCTTTTTGCTTTGCCTGCTCGCTTTGCCCGCCCGCGCGAGATGTATCCACTGGCTCATGCTTACCGGGGGGATGTTTGATTCTAGTATAAGTCAGTGGCCCTTGTATAGGCGGCCATTCCTGACACAAGCTGTACATGTGTCTCTAGTGCTGGATTTACCAATAAACAGTTATCTTCTCATGAAGCCCTGTGTTGTGTAACCTGACTAAGGACCCTGACACAGAGAAGCTGCTGCTTATTCTCCAGTGGGTGGCCGGGCCAGTGTGTAGTGTGTAGTCACAGTACAACCTCTGAATCCGGTACCTCCTTAAAGATCAATGACATTTCCCAAGAGGTAAGCTCCCGTGAATCAAAGCTCGTGAAATCTCACAGGCGTGCGCTTCGACTCACAAAAGCTCACACTGTGGGAAATTCTGTTGGTCTGGTGGGTGCAAATTTTGTTCTGCTCATTCTCAAGCTCCCACATCTTATCTACTCAAGAGTGACAAACGCTGGAAGCAGACAGTGAACTAAAAGAGCCAACAGCAGTGTTTCCATGCGGGCTTCCTATTAACTCCTACATCATACAACAGAAATGAATGGCTTTTAATTCCTTCTCTTTTTTTTTTAACAAGGTCCTTTTCTGTTTGTCATTCATTCAAGCATCTGCAACTGACTTCCTTGTTCCCCCTGGCATTTCCTCAATGGTTGCAAGGAATAGGCGTGTTGGTCTGCCACGGCACAATAAAAAGCCCAGTGGCACCTCAAAAAGACAAACAACGTTTATTTCACGAAAGCTCAAATCAGACGAAACGTGATCCGTCTTTAAGGTGCCACTGGACTGGTTTTGTTCCTACAACAATCCTTCCATCTTTTAATCTGCGGTCCTTTATTTTATTATATATGTACAAGAAGCAAGCCAGTCTATTAACATTTCATTAATCACATACAAAGCCTTCTGCTCTGATACTCACTGGCAAAATGCTCTCCAGTGCTACAACCATTGGCACAATTAATACACTGCACAAAAAGGCACAGTGCCATCCTAAGCAGAGTTACACCCTTTGAAGCTCACAAATGTCCATGGACTTAGAAGGGTGGGGGGGGCGGGCCCCGCGATACTCGCGGGGGGGAGGGGGGAGGTATTCCCTGCGGCTCCCAGGTGGCTCGGCTGCTGAAGCAGCAGGAGCTCCACACAGAGGAGGACGCAGCAGTGACTGTAGGTCAGCCCAACAGGCGGTCCGTTGGGCTCGCCAGAATTTCCCCCACCCACCCGACGACAGAAGCAATGGCTGCAGCTAGCCACCAGCCCTCCAAGGTTTCCCCCCGCCCCCAGCCACCTCGGCCGCGCGCAGCAAAGGCGGCGAGCCCTGTACGGTTCTTCTCCCTCCCCCGCTGCTGCCAGCAGCGACGTCAATGGCCCCCTCAGCAATGGCTGCGGCGCCCAGCCGCCGGCTGCTAAGGCTTCTCTTCCTGCGCCACTGCCACCAGCAGCCACAGTTCCTGTTGGTAAGTGCTTTCTCTGCACATGCGCAGGGAAGGCGCTTTTACTTTTTGGGGGGATTTAAATATCCCCCGTATACTTTTTTCAACTTTTTAGATTTTTCTGCACATCTGGGGATTGCCTCAAATGTGCAGGAAAATCACCCTGGCCCCCAGGTGCCCCCGATGTGCAGATTTAGATATCCGCACGCTGGGGGGTGCCTTGGGAATTAGATATACAGATTTCAGCACTGCTTTTAATTGGTTTTATGATGTAGTTTGTTATGCTGTTTTGATCGCTGGCCGCCTCGGAAACCCAGACTGAGCGGAGTGCCAGGATACAAACATTTTAAATGAACACGTTAATAACTGAACCGTGCGTGTTCCTCTGCTCTTGTCAACCATCTATCTTCAAATCCCTCATTTGATTTCTGTAAGCTTCTCAACAATCCGCCAAGGAAAGTGATTATCCCAAACTCCAAGATCAGGGATGCAATTTGTATCGCGTATCTTGGCCGAGCACTGATTGGGCTCTGAAGAGAAGGTTTTCCTTTCCAAGGGGAAGAGACGGCTCCACGGAAAAGGTGGAGTGATTTCATTCCTTTACCTTCGCCACTTGCCAAACATACCTCAGGCATTAAAGAAAACAAAAGTGTGATTTTTGTTTTGTTTTGTTCATTTTTACAGGATTTTCAGATGGACACCCGTTATTTTCTTTGCTACAACACAGGCAACAATGCCTCATGTCCAGATATGCACAGCCCTTCCCTCCGTGTTCATATGTTCCCTTCTCATAAGAACATAAGAACATAAGAACATAAGAGACGCCAATGTTGGATCAGGCCAAAGGCCCATCCAGTCCAACACTCTGTGTTCTCATAACGTAAATTCCAAGTTTAACAGCTGGCAAATACAGCTACACACCTTATCACCAGGGTTACTCTAGAAACCATTTCCCTGCTCATCCATTAACTCAGTAGGCAGCCTGAGGCCAGCTCCATTCCCTCTACTTGCAATACGGAGCCCATACCTGCGGCCTGCCTCATCAGGCTGCTTTAAGGACTGCCAAGGGGCCCGTAGACCATTTTCAGTGCTCAGAGAATTGTTCTGCCTCCTTTTCGCAGCTCTCACTGGCAGTTGCGGTTCATACCTATGCCTAGCAGCTTCTTACGGGCCTAGGACAGTTCCTTCTTTCCTTCCTTCCTGTCTCCCTCCCTCCCTCCCCTCCTAGGACCCTTTCCAGCCAGCTAACCTGGCAGTCCAGCTACCACACTGCAAACCCCCACAACACCACCAATCCAAATTCTAGGTCTTAACCAAGAAAGCATTTCAGAACAATGAAGAAAAGGGGGGCTTGGAACTGCCTAGCGCTGAATAGTCCCCGGTCTGTTCAGATAAAACAGGAATGCCAGACAACTATCCCTTACGAGAGTCCATCTGGATTTTAGCCTCACATACAGTTGTGCCACAAGCTTTCTGGGAGCTTGTTTTCCTCTTGCTACCCAGCAATGCATACGGTCAAGCTTGTGGGGCATCGTTCAGCCAAAACACATCTTCACGGTGTTGTGCCCATACATGCACAAGCTCCCCTCCCTCCCTCTCTCTCTGTTTCTGCTTCTAGGAAATGCAGCTCTCAGGATCCTATCAAGTGCTCTGGAAACTATTCCCAAGAACGCTGCAGTGGAGGAAGAAAAGGGAGGGGAGACCCTGCAAGCAGCCTCCTGCTGCCACCTCACTGCCCCCCCCCGGAAGATGAGCGGGGGCAGGGCAGGAGAAGTTTGACCATCTGAGCTAGAAAGGAAGTGGGCAGCTGGGAATCGCATTGTGTGCTCTGAGCCAAAACGTAAGCTGGATCAGTTTGTTTCAGTCAGTCAGATTCCGTAACAAAGGGAACTTCCCCAAAAGGAAGAGAAAAAGGACTTAACACACACCCCCACACTGAATCAAGAACCAGAAAGGTTAGTTACAAACAAATTATACGGCCAATTACTAAAAACAATACGTATAACCTGAATATTATCAAAAATACATTGGACTTAGTGAAAGACCTTCCACGTTACAAGAAGTTTGTTTTTGTGCCTGAAAAGCAAACTGTGGTTTGAGGTGTTCTCTACAAACCAAGATTCCAAACTAGGATTAATCCATGGTTTGGAATTGCAATTTGACCGGAAAGGCACAAGCCAGAGTCTGTGAATCAGTTTATCACGGCGGATCAAGTCTTTCCTTAGCTCCCGCACAAATACAGGGAGCACGGAAGTCCAGGGACCCACCCGTGCCGTCCTCACAGCAACTGCACATAGTTCTTGCATCTGGGATGATGCTTCTAAAGACGTACCTGAAGCCCATCCCACTGAAATCCAAAGCCTCCCCAAAATTGCTTCTCTCTTTGAAAGCTGAGCTATGAAGGTTTCAAATCAATCAACCCAAAGAATCATGAAACTTGTTCCCTGAGCCAAGGGACTCAGCAGGCCCACAACGCCACTGAGGGATGCTTCAAAAGCCGTTTCTGATCCGGCATGGGAGTCAGGCGTGCAAAGGCAGGGGAAGCGAGAAACTCTGGTGAGCTGGCACAAGCCCTCTCTGGCACCCACCCTTCCTTTCTCGTTTTCCTAGCCACGTGAAGCGAAAACAGCCATTTCCCCTCATTGCTGCGTCCATTAATGTGCTCTAGTGAGGCATCAGGATGTTCAGAAGAAAATGCAACATGGATTTCTGCAGCTTTCCCAGGAAATAGTGAAAGAGATAAGTGTGATACGGGCTAGTGAAGCACAGTACACTTTCTCTGCTCTAAGTATGAGCCAGTCAAGGATGGCTCCACATACCCAGAGGTCATTTCGGGGGGGATCGCAGTTCCCCCGGGTGAGGTACGGGGGGCGGGACACATGACGAAGCCCCGCCCCATGCTTCTGGCCGCCCCGCTTCCGGCCCTCATTCAGCCAGGAGGAGGCAGGAGAAGAGGGAGCGTAAGTTGCTTCCTCCCTGCCTCTCCCCACCCCTGCCGGCCTGGGGCCAGGGAGGGCCTTGGCGGGGCTTCCTCGCACTCCCGCCGGCCTTGCAGGTCCACCGCCGGGCCCCTCATGGGGCTCGCATATGCTAATGAGTTATGCTAATGAGTTCCCCTAGCTCTTTTTCTACGAAATGACCCCTGCACATACCCTTAACATAAAGGGCCGGTGACATAATACCCACAAGTCACATTCTGTGCACACTGACACAACAAGCAGAATGACAAACAGATAAACAAAGAGCTCTGTGGGAGAAGCAGCAAGAAGTCATAACCGGGGGGGGGGGCCTACATTGTGTATCCGGAAGAGACAGAGGGCGACCACGTGAGCACACCACTTGGCCCCGGCTCCACAGGTGCAACTGCAGGATGTGATTCTGCATCTGTCAAACATCACCGCCACGTTGTACGCTCCTTTCGGGGGGACCATCTGGGGAGGCACCACTGTGGCACTCAGGTGGAAACCTGTTGGGAGAACAGGCTGAAGGTTATTCTGTGGTAGAGATCTTACACCCCGCACACACACAAAATACACACTGCAGCCAACACGCGATCAGTCACAAGCCAGGTACCTCGACATCTGCCAATAATGGCCTCTCTTCCATTTCAACCAAAATCTCAAGCACCAGGAAGACATATGGGCCACCACACCGTGTGAACAAATACCCACTGTTGACTTACGATTTAAAGAAAGGGGTTTTCAACGGTAAAGATCTGTATTTGCACTGAGATCCATTTGGCATTTAATTGAAACAAAACCACTTCCCACCGACATCCATTAAATTACCCAGATCTCTGAGTACTTTACAGTCAGGCACATTAATAACTCTGCTAGTTTACAGATTTTTTTTGGGGGGGGGGGGTTGCAGTCGAAAAAGACAAATCCATGGCTGAAATATGACCCCAGCCCAACTCACATCCAAGCCTTCCCAAGAGGCAGAGGTCTTCCATCCCCTATCTAATGAGGCTCTCTGAGCAGTTCAGTTATATGCTAAGCTATGAAACTACTGCAGCGGGCATTCATTGCTCTAAGAATATGAGTTTCCTTCAGATGGCATAGCTTGAAAAAGGGGCAACATTGGGGGGGACGACCAAGTAAGTGTAATACTCAGGTTCACAAGTTTACATGTACTGTATTAGACTAGTCTGAAAGTTTTTATGTTTGGTTTATAAAATTGTTTTTACACTCCTGCCATTGGGCCTGAGATGCTTAAGAGAAAGGCAGGCACATAAATATTTTAAATAAATATGGTGTCAGTAAGATAAAACTCGAATGGAGCTGCGGTGGCTCAAGTGGTTAAGATGCTGAACTGCAGGCTGTGGAAGGTTGGTAGTTCAGCAGTTCGAGACCTGGGTGCCGCAAGACAGAGTGAGCTCTTGTCTCTAGTTCCAGCTCCTGCCAACCTAGCAGTTCGAAAGCAAGAAATTGCAAGTAGATAAATAGGGACCACTTCGGTGGGAAGGTAACAGCGTTCCGTGCACCTTGGTGTTTAGTCATGCCAGCCATGTGACCACGGAAACGTCTTTGGACAGCGCTGGCTCTTCGGCTTGGAAACGGAGATGAGCACCGCAACCCTAGAGTCGGACTCGACTGGCTTTCGAGCAAGGGAACCTTTACCTTTTAAGATAAAACTCACAGGGCCATTTGCCTCATAAGGTCTCTGTTAGGAAGTGCCTGAAGCAGGGATGTATTTGGACCATTTTGTTATTTTATTTTTATGTTAATTCAATGGCTCAAGCATTTACTAGCCCCAGTTATTTATTTATTTATTTATTTATTTCATGAGACTTCTAGCCCGCCTTCCCCACATTGTAGGCTCAGGACAGCTAACAGCATATATGTATCTGCAGTTAATGCAGATTTACAATATTAAAAACATTATTACAACACTTATATCCCACCTTTCTGCCCTTACAAGGGCTGCCAAGGCAGCTAACTATTTAAAACAGGCAAGATAAAACTGCATTATAAAACCATTCAAATCCACACCCCCATACACACACACACACCACCTTCCTAGACTAGCAAACAGGCCCCTTCCCATTCCATGATATGCAAATGACACAGATCTAGTTTCTCCCTCTGTATACTATAACGCAAAACAGTTAACAGTAAATTTTCAGAAGGCCAAAATCCTTAACTTTACCAAAAAAACTTTGTTAAACATGGATGGCAGATTGGCAACCATGACACTGAGCAGATAAAGTTTTCCAAACGTCTAGGCATAGTTTTCCAGTCATCCAGTTTGTGGAAAGCTTGGGTGGCCCACCTACTTAGACTTCCCACCCCGAGATTCTTGTTCACGAAAGGGGGCCCACATATTCCTTATGTGATCAAAGTCTTCCAGGGCAAGCTGGTTCCCCAGCTCACGCATGGGTCACACAACCACATTTATACAATGATTTCTGTTCCCTGGAGGCAACACAATGCATATTTGGGGCCCTGCCCTTCTTGGATTAGAGCCAGGGATGGTGCTGCTTGAAGGGTACTAAAAGAACTTGCGGATGTAATTTCTGAGCCTCTGGTCATTATTTTTGAGAATTCTTGGAAAACAGGTGAGGTGCCAGAAGATTGGAGGTGGGCAAATGTTGTCCCCATCTTCAAGAAGGGGGGAAAGCAGGAGCCCAACCCGTCAGCTTGACGTCTATACCCGGGAAAGTTTTAGAACAAATAATCAAACAGACAGTCCTTCAACATTTAGAAAGGATGGCTATGAGAGCCAGCATGGGTTTCTCAAGAACAGGTCATGTCAGACTAACCTTATCTCTTTTTTTGAGAAAGTTACTACCTAGCTGGATCAGGGGAATGGTGTAGACGTAGTTTATCTTGATTTCTGTAAGGCTATTGATAAGGTTCCACATAATATTCTTGTTGACAAATTGGGAAAATGTGGCTTGGATCCTATGACTGTTAAGTGGATCTGTAACTGGCTGATAGATCACACCCAAAGAGTGCTTGTGAATGGTTCCTCATCCTCCTGGGGAGGAGTGACAAGTGAAGTGCCTCAAGGATCTGTCCTGGGACCAGTTTTGTTCAACATCTTTATCAATGCTTTGGATGCAGGAACAGAGGGAATGCTTATTAAATTTGCAGATGACACTACATTAGGCATACAGCAGGGGTCACTGGGGGTGGGGGTTTCCTGCATTGTTCAGGGTTCCCTGGAGGTCCCTTCCAACACTAGGATTCTAAGCACGGGGCTGGGGTCAAGGAATATGCTTTTGGCTCAAATTAAACTCTTCTGGATTAATTTAATCAATTCTTTCATATATTTCCCACTCATGCTAGGTGAAACCTACTAAGGATAAACTACATTTCTATGGGTTTATGCCCCAGGCCCTGTGCCACCTTGGATTTATGGGAGCCAAAGATACAATTAGACAGTGAATCTGGGATATTGTCCTTCAAGTAGACAGAGCCTGGGCACAGTCTGACCCAACAGCAAGGAACCTAGGAAAAAGCTTTGCTCAAGCAGACCATCTGTATGTTGCAGAATTCCCTAAATCCCCAAGAGCCTTCACCTTGGTCCGCTTTAATGCTTCACCATCAGCTCTTCAGGAAGGAAGATATGCGCACCTCCCTTAATCTCCATGTGTTTGCCCCTGCCAAACAGACACGGTCGAAACTGTCAACCATGGGTTATCGTATTGCCCTATGTGCAGTGATATTTGGTCTCTATAAGTGAAGAGGACCTAAAGAGCCTCTTGCTCATAGTGAAAGAGGAGAGTGCAAAAGTGGGCTTGAAGCTCAACATCAAAAAAACTAAGATCATGGCATCCGGCCCCATCACTCCTCAGCAAATAGAAGGGGAAGTCGTGGAAGTAGTGACAGACTTCATGTTCCTGGGATCCCAGATCACCGCAGACTGACAGCAGCCATGAAATTAAAAGACGCCTGCTCCTTGGGAGGAAAGCGATGGCGAACCTAAACAGCATGATAAAAAGTAGAGACATCACCCTGCCAACAAAAGTCCGCATGGTCAAAGCAATGGTATTCCCAGTAGTCATGTATGGCTGCGAGAGTTGGACTATAAGGAAGGCCGAGCGCCGAAGAATAGATTCCTTTGAAGTATGGTGCTGGAGAAGAGTCCCTTGAGAGTCCCTTGGACTGCAAGGAGATCAAATCAATCAAATCCTAAAAGAAATCAACCCTGACTGATCCCTGGAAGGCCAGAGGCTGAAGCTGAAGCTCAAATACTTTGGCCACCCAATGAGAAGGGAGCACTCACTGGAGAAGACCCTGATACTGGGAAAGACTGAAGGTCAGAGGAGACGGGGACAGCAAAGGAGGAGATGGTTAGACAGTGTCATCGATGCAACGAACATGAAGTTGAGTAAACTTCAGAGGACGGCGGAAGACCGGAAGGCCTGGCGTGATCTGGTCCATGGGGTTGCGGAGAGTCGGACTCGACTGTGCGACTGAACAACAAAAAAGCTGGTTAAGTCTTTTTTAATTAATTATGTCTGTTCTATTGAAATCAGCCTATTAGGTGGCCTTGAAATTTCATTGTATGTTGATGTGCTGATGACTCTGTCCGTCTGTCAATTGTGGCTAATGTGTGATCATACGAAATAAAGATAAAATAAATGGAATAAAGTATTCCCATGGTACACTGCTGTCCACTGAAGAAGAGAGCAAGCCTACAATGTGAGGTAGTGAAGAAGACTAAGTATCTCAGTATAGACTTGACGATGAGAAATACTGACCTCTTTAAAAATAACTATGAGAAGTTATGGGCCAAAATATTGCAGGACTTTAAGAAATGGGACAACATGAACTTATCTTTATTGGGAAGAATTTCTGTGGTAAAAATGAATGTTTTACCACGGTTGATGTTCTTGTTTCAAACCATCCCGATACTGAAAGAAACTGAGGTCCTGAATAGATGGCAACGAGAACTGTCAAAATTTGTTTGGGCAGGGAGAAAACCAAGAATTAAAATGAAAATATTATGTGATGCCAAGGAAAGAGGAGGTCTGCAACTACCAAACCTGCGATTATATTATGAGGCGGTTTGTCTGACTTGGTTGGAACAATGGGTTAACTTAGACAATAAAAAACTATTAGCTTTGGAAGGACATGATTGCAGGTTTGGGTGGCATTCATATTTATGGTACGAAAAGACTAAGATGGACAAATTTTTTAAACATCATTTCGTAAGAAGAGCGTTATTTGGAGTATGGATGAGGTATAAAAGATTTTTTTATGATCCACGACCGCTTTGGATTGTACCAGCAGAAGTTATTACACAGTATACGAGACAGAGAGGAGAAGAGTTGTTGCCATATAGAGACTTGATAAAAAAGGTAGGGTCAGAATGGGTAATGAAAGAACAAGATGAGATTCAATTTAAATATGTTTGGTTGGGGTACTTACAGATTCGAGATCTATTTAGAACAGATAAGAAAAAGTA
>NW_015164733.1:251394-254413 GCF_001447785.1 Gekko japonicus
TGATACAAAAAGGGCTGTTTCTGGCAGAAATTGATAAAATAACAAGAAAATTGAACAACAAAGAAGATCAAGAATTTTTTGAAGAATGGAAGGACTTTAAGGACTATCTAGAGAAAAACTGGGATGTGAAACAAAACTTATTGTATTTAGAACAATATTGATAGAATTGTTATCTTGTAACTGAGAATAGATTTGTGAAATAAATGTAAGAGTATGAGGGAAGAAGGGTAGAGCACTGTGGGAAGCCACTAGAAGGGGAGGGAAGGAGGGGAATATGGGTATTTGTTGACTGAAAGTAAATGTTAAGCATGCTATTATATCCAAAATAAAAGTTTTTTGCCAAAAAAAAGAAAAGAAGAGAGCAAGCCAAGTAACCCTAACAGGATGTCCTGCCTGGATTTTACACCGCAAGAGACTCATCCTGTGAACAGCTCATCTGCTAGCAACGACTCAGGGACCCAGTGAGCGACTGGTTTCCAAGCCACATCTCAAGGATAGTGTTTAAACCATACTCAGGGTCAGTGTAGGAATTCAGTAGTTATAAAAGACAAACCAAGAAAAAAAGAGAAACCCCAAACTGAAGCAAGGCTAGATTAGGCTCTACTGAAAAAGACAAAATCCTAGTTTTGGGGTGGGAGGGTTTATTAAAAGGTATGAGGCTGTTTTAGGGTCAGGTGATAGTGCAAGTAAGTTAGGTGCCTAATACCCTCCCCACAAGTTAGGCTGAGTTTAGCCAGGGGCAACATGAGTGACAGGAAGGGAACGCAGAGGAGCCCTGGGGGCAAGGCTAAGCAAAACATTAGAGGCGTGGAGGGGACAGGGAGAGCCACGGTCCCCCCCAGTGCAGGACCAGTTTATGCTGCAGAGATTCTCCTATTTTTTTTTTTTTTGCAATTAATATTTTATTAATACTTTTTGAAACATGGTACAATAAAGGTAAAACATAAAACATTAATTTCCAGATTTCTAGATCATCAAAATACATTGAGTACAGAGTAATAGAACTGAATATTATCTAATAACATTTAACTTAAGAATTGCTTTTCAGTAAAGTTATTCGCTACAACTGTATATTTAATGATAAACAACCAGTGTTATGTTTATTTGAGAAGTCAAGAAGTATTATAGTTAAATGTATAATAATTTGAGATATATTGAGTTATTTGGTTGCATGTCATTTTTTGTGATCATTTCGAAGAAGGGTAGCCATTTTGTAGACAGAGTGGATTTTTGAGGAAAGTGGTCAATGTTTCTGACATGGTCTGTAATTTTCTCGAGGATGAAAAGGTCCCAGACTTTTGAGTACCACTGCTCAATCGTGGGGGGAAGGTGTGATTTCCATCTGGTTGCTATGCAGGTACGAGCTGCCACTATTAAGTTAAATATGAGATCTTTCCTAATCCTTGGAATTTGCGGATCCTTCCAGATGTTGAGGAAAAGAATTTCTGGTTTCAGGGGTACTTCATATCCTGTGATACTTTTGATTTGCATAATAACTTCTTGCCAAAAAATAGTGATGATTGGACATTCCCACCAACAGTGAGCGTAAGAGCCGACACTCCCACACTTTCTCCAACACAGTGGTGAAGAATTTGATGAAGAAAATGCAAGTTGACGCGGTGTTAAGTACCAACGGGTAATGATTTTATATGACTGCATCTGTGTGTTGATGACCGGCAAAGTGATGGTACATGAGGACCAGACTTTATTCCATGTGTCTTCCGTAATCGTAATTCCACAGTCTTTTTGCCATTTGTTTTTGTAAGGTAGGTCATTCTT
The DNA here is from genome assembly GCF_001447785.1 of Gekko japonicus. NCBI lineage: Eukaryota > Metazoa > Chordata > Lepidosauria > Squamata > Gekkonidae > Gekko > Gekko japonicus. Next base: position 253,174 of record NW_015164733.1, read on the forward strand.
ATTATAAAGATCGAGTAGTAAATTGTAGACCTTAGAGATTAGTCCTTTTGACGAATTTCCCGTTGAATCAAGTATATTTTCAAAGGCTGATTTAGGAGGTGCTTGAGGTGAGAAAATTTTCCGGCTAGACATAACGTGATTAAGTTGAAGATAGAAGAACCAAGGGATAGAAGAGCGTAGTTTGTTTTCCAAGATCTGTTTTGAAAGAAGGCCTGTTTTGCTTGAGATATCTTTAATTCTTGTTAGTCCAGCCTTCCTAAATTTCTGCGCTATGTAGAGATCATTTCCCGGAGGGAACCAACTTTGAAAAAGAAATTCGGCTTGTCTGGAGGTGTCTGGCAATAATTTATATTTGAAAACATCCCATGTGTGGAGAATATCCGACAAGAAGGTATCATATTTGATTTGTTTAGGTCTTGCTTGTTGTGAATTCCATATTGTTTCTTGTATAGTTTTTGGTTGTAGAAGTGGATGAAAAGGTTGTGCCCAGGTAGCTTTGTCTTTGTAGCATAATAGCTTGATAGCTGAGACTAACATTACCGATTTATGATATAACGATAAATCAGGGTAGTTAAGGCCACCTTGTGCTCTTTTTCTCCTAAGGATCTTGAAGCTTGTTCTCTGTTTTTTCCCTTGCCACAGGAAGATGTTCATCTCTTTTTGCCATTTGTGGAGTAATGTAGAAGGAAGACCAATAGGAATTGCACGGAATAAAAAGAGCAGTTTTGGAAATAAGAAGTTTTTAATAAGATGTAGTCGATCTATGAATGAGAGCATTTGTTTATTCCAACTGGAAAGTGTATTTTGAATTTCTTGGAATTTTTGTAGGTGATTGATTTTAATTAGATTTTTAAGATCATGTGGGACATTGATCCCTAGGTAAGGCAAAGAAACTGGTTGCCATTGATAACTAAAGTTGTTCTGGATCTCTTGCTTCGTTGTTGCTGAAGTGCCTATGGGTAGTATGCATGATTTTGTTTGGTTGACTTTCAATCCAGATATTTGTCCAAAAGTACTTAAATGCTGTTGTAGTTTGTGTAATGATTCCAGTGGTTGTGTCAAGAAAAGAAGCATATCATCTGCAAAGAGGTTTAGTTTGAACTCGTAGTGACCTAGATGGATTCCAGAGATATTTTCATCACACCTTATTATTTCCGCTAAGGGTTCAAGTGCTAAAGCGAATAGGGCCGGTGATAGCGGGCATCCCTGCCTCGTTCCTCTATTCAAATGGAATGTTTTA
>NW_015164734.1:0-2641 GCF_001447785.1 Gekko japonicus
TGACACATTGGTGTTGGATCCATTTCAATGTGGCTTCCGAACCCGGCCACGGGACAGAGACGGCACTGGTTGCCCTCACTGACAATCTCCGCAGGCAGCTGGATCAAGGCAGGTCAGCGCTGCTGATATTGCTCAGCCTTGCAGCAGCGGTCGACATAGTCGGCTACGATTTACTGATCCACTGCTTCACTGACGCTGGAGTCTGTGGGGTAGCCTTACAATGGTTTACCTCATGCCTCCACGGCTGGGGACAGAGGGTGGCACTGGGAGGGACAGTGTCCCAGAGGCACCCATTGATGTGTGGGGTCCCACAGGGGGCACTTATCTCGCCAATGTTATTTAACATCTATATGTGCCCCCTTGCCCAGCTGGTGGGGAGTTTCAGGCTGGGATGCCACCCGTATGCTGATGATCCCCGGCTATTTCTGAGAGCCTGTTTGGTGTAGTGGTTAAGTGTGCGGACTCTAATCTGGGAGAACCGGGTTTATTCCCCACTCCTCCACTTGCACCTGGCTGGATGACCTTGGGCAAGCCGTAGTTCTGATAAGAGCTGTTCTTGAAAAAGAGCAGATTCTGTCAGAGCTCTCTCAGGCCCACCTACCTCACAGGGTGTCTGTTGTGGGGAGGGGAAGGGAAGGGACCTTGTAAGCCGCTCTGAGACACCTTTGGGTAGTGAAGGGCAGGGTATAAATCCAATCCCTTCTTCTTCTTCTTCTCTTCTTGACAGCTGGCTGGCTGGATGCTGAATTTAGCTGACAGTTTGGAGACTGTGGTTGGGTGGTTAAAGCAAAGTCGGCTGAAACTGAATCTGGGTAAAACAGAGGTCCTGTGGCTGGTGGTGGGCATGCTCGTGTTGTCAACTCCCAGCTCTTGTTGGAGTGCCCCTGTTGCCAGCATCAACCATCAGGAGTCTGGGCATGACTCTGGATGCCACCTTGTCAGTGGAGGCCCAGGTCACAAAGGCTGCCAGGCTGGCATTTCTCCAACTACCCCAGGTTAGGCAACTGGTTCCCTACCTGTCTTGCCTTGACCTAGCCATGGTAATCCATACAATGGTCACTTCCAAGATAGACTACTGTAACTCATTCAAGGCAGGCCTACCCTTGAGGCTAGCCCAGAAGCTCCAACTGATCCAGAATGCAGCTACACAAATCCTTACAGGGACCCCTTGGATGGCACATATTCAACCTGTGGGGCACCAGATCAGGTTCAAGGAGCTGTTTTTGAACTTTAAGGCCCTTAGCAGTCAGGGACCCACATACTTTCGGGAACGCCTCTCTCAGTATGGCCCCAGAGGAGTGCTGCACTCAGGAAGGAATAACATCCTGGTGGTCCCCAGCCCAAGAGAGATCCAGCTGTCCTCAACCCTGCCTGGTGGAACTCTCTCCCAGAGAACATCCATGTCCTATGGGATTTGTTACAGAGATGTTCCACCAGGCATTTTGTTGAGGACAGCGGTGGGACAACACATAGTCTGGCGCTCTCACACCCTCCATTCTCCACAACCCCCTGTAGGAGGCTTGTGGAAGCTGAAATTTTTCCACCATCTTGGAATGGATTGTTTTATTTGTTGATATATGTACTGTGTATTTTATTACTGGTTTAACTTTATTTACTACTTTATTGACTGTATTTAGCTTTGTTGTAAGCCACCCTGAGCCCTGCTTGTCAGGGCAGGGCGCCCTTAAAAAAAACACAAATCAAAATAAATAAAATAAATAAAACACAACTTAAATTCAATTGCAAGGAAAATATCAGGATAAAAATGGTTGCAAAAGAACCTGGAGAAAAAATGGGGGAAATGTGAGGCAAAAACTAGTGGCTCCAGAGAACATGTAGAAAGTATAAAGCAAAAGAATATGCGGCCCTAGGTTTCTTTTACAATCTAGACGCCAGTTTCTGACCACACGACCAAAACTGGATAGAAAAACTGCCATCAAAGTTGATACTTGTTGTTCCAAGTTCGTACATTAAAGTCGAGCTAACTGTGTCGTGAATTCTAAATAGTATGTATTCTATTTATATACAGATTTTTGGAAATTATTTCCCATAGTGGTTCACATATACAAGGACAATCCAGTTCCGCCCACAGATTTACAGGGGAAAAAACACAAGATACGCAAGAGAACATGTGAAGCTGTATTCTACTGGCCTGTCAGTGTCAGAATGGTCTCCTCTAGTGGGTCTCCAGGGGTCTCAGCTCATCACAGAGGCCACTGTCCTTCCCCCTGGCTAATTAAATAATTAATTAATTAATGCTAATGTTCACTTGACTTTTTTTCACGGTGTGGATGACATTTGACTATTCCTTTGTCGAATTGTAGGCTCAGAATGGTCATCTGATTTCCCCCACAGTGAATGCTAATTGTCCACTGATATTTGTTAAGACGCTGGACAAGGTGAGAGCCTCCGATAAGTGGAGGGAGCAGGTGTGAAGAAAAAGCTGCTTTTGGATATGGGAAGAGACCGACTGTAGAGCACGCTTTCACATACGTTAAATAACACCCTTTCAATCCACTTTCAGTCCACTTTGCAGCTGGATTTTACTGCGTGAAATAGCAAAATCCACTTGCAAACGATCATGAAAACGCATTGAATTTGCGTGATTCAGCATGTATGAAAGCCCCCAGATGGGCCTTTT
>NW_015164734.1:2878-40586 GCF_001447785.1 Gekko japonicus
GCTCACACATTTTTGTCTTAGCTCAGGAAGGATGGCTCCAGAGCAAACTAATTTATGCAGTAGCCAAATCGCTCGCTCACAACTTTAATGCCAGTAGCTCACAAAGTAGAATTTTTGCTCACAAGACTCCACAGCTTAGAGGGAGCATTGGTTGTAGGCAGTGTTCCCTCTAAGCTGAGTTAGTGTGAGCTAGCTCACAGTTTTTTAGCCCCTGGCTCACATATTTTTGTCTTAGCTCAGGAAGGATGGCCCTAGAGCCAACTAATTTATGCAGTAGCCAAATCGCTCGCTCACAACTTTCATGCCAGTAGCTCACAAAGTAGAATTTTTGCTCACAAGACTCCACAGCTTAGAGGGAGCGTTGCCCCAGTACCTTTGGGGGAGGATCTCCCAAGTCCTGATCTTCATGCACCAGCCTGCCAGAGGAAGACAGAGAGAACCTTCAGGAACAGCCTACAGGGAATCTACAGAGGAAGGGGGGAACTGATAGAAATTGGTGCAGCCTTACATACGAGTACTGACCTTTTGTTTTTGTTTTTGTTTTTTACTAGAAAGCACTGGGTATTGAGCCTTAAAAGCAATGCAGGGTAACCCAGTCCACAGATCTCGCCATATCCCATCAAGTATGACCCTTCTCAAGCACCTCCTTCCACATCTGAGATTCACCAAGCTTTGAGGGGGTGGAAAGTGCCATCAAGTCACAGCCAACTTATGGCAGCCCCAGAGGCCCAGAGGCTTCCTTGATGGTCTCCCACCCAAGTTCTAACCAAGGTCGACCCTGCTTAGATTCCATGATCTGGCAAGACTGAGCTAGCCTGGGCTTACTGGATGGAGAAAGTGTTCTCTGCAACCATAAAGTGTCCCCTGCAACTAGAAGGGCTAGACACTTGTGCTCTTGACAAAACAAAAATAGAGATGCTCAAGAAACTGGATTGTGCGGTCAGCAAAGGCTCTTTATGCACCCCTCACAGGACTGTAGCATAGACACAGCCCCAGGAATGATGCCTCTTGTCTTTTTCTTTTAAAGCCGCCTGTTCCTAACGCTACTCCTGACTGTAACGCAGCAATCTGGCCAGCGCGACAGCAACGCTCTCTGGAAAGGCTGCAAAGTAGTTCTATAAAACAGGATCATGCTAGCCCAAGCAAATTGCCAAAACGAAAAGGACTGTAGTTCTTGTTAAATGTTTTGTCATGACGGCTGTGCCCTTTATTTATCTCTAACACAACATGCTTATTCTGCCCCGATCTCCTATATTCACCCTGCAAATTTATGAGGCTCTATTAATCTTCCGCCGTGCTGACTATCTCCGTTGTAAAGTGTCAGCAGACTTTTGTACCTTGCTAATGTACAAAGGGCTTCTTATGAGTAATATCAGCATTTTGCCTTTTAATTGCACATATAATTTTTAGGGCTTACAGCTAATAAGGGAATTGGGACCGTAGTTCATCATTGTCTCGAATGGTACTCCAGGGGGGTTGGGATGGTAGAAGCCCAGAGAAGAATATAGCTGCACGGATTCCAAGCAATAGTTCTGCTCATTATAGGAACACCATTCATGCCACTATAGTTAAAGATCTGTCAGTGTTTTCCAATATAAACCTTGCCTTTTTTTTAACCCTGGATTTTATCACTCAGCTGTAAAAATTTACTCTGGTATGAAAATTTAGAAGTAGGAATGTGTATAAGGCTAGGACTCGAGAGTATTTATGGTTCTATGGTGCTCATAGTCACCATGAAATGCCATGACTTTTAACTCTTTGCAGGGTTTCAAAATCCTTTGAGGCTGCGGTCACTCACACACTAAATCATCCACTTTCAACCCACTTTCAGTGCACTTTCCAACTGGATTTTTACTGTGTGAACTGGTAAAATCCAGTTGAAAAGTGCATTGAGATGATTTAGTGTGTGTGACCACAGCCTGAATCACCAGTGACGGTGTTTTCTGGTGGAACAGGCGTGATGCTTCATGCAGATGTTTGGGGGCTACGCATAGTAAAAGAGTGAGCTTGCGGTCAGCTGCTTGACATCTGCATGTTGGAAAGCTCGTTTGTAGGAGGACCTACAGTGGTAGAGACCAACATGAGCAGGATCAAGCAACATGGGATCTGTTTGTATGCTGCAGTTTGGGCCCACATGTGGGGAGCTACATTCACATAGGCTTGAGTGGAAATGTGATGTCCAACATGTAGAAGAAGAAGAAGAAGAAGAAGAGATTGGATTTATACCCCGCCCTTCACTTGGAGTCTCAGAGCAGCTTACAAACTCCTTTCCCTTCCCCTCCCCACAACAGACACCCTGAGAGGTGGGTGGGGCTGAGAGAACTCTGACACAAACTGCTCTTTTTCAAGGACAGCTGTGCCAGAGCTTGTGACTGACCCAAGGTCACATCAGCAGGTGCAAGTGGAGAAGTGGGGAATCAAACCCGGTTCTCCCAGATTAGAGTCCGCACACTTAACCACTACACCAAACTGGCTCTCCAAGCAGCGCCAAGAGAGGGATAGTTACAGCAGTGGTGATGGACACATGGAGCTGTTTTATGCTGAATCAGACTTTTGGTCCATCAAGATCACGACAGGACAGAGCCAAGGCATGCCACGCGGCAGAAGGGCCAACCAATCCACCGCTGAAAGATCACCAGGAAGGAGCCAGAAGCCGAAGCTGAAGACGACGGAGCCGACCCGAGAAAGAAACCCCCCTCCACTGGGTGCCGGTAGGGATGTCCCCACCCCTAAGAATTGTGGCCATAGGTTAGGGATAATGAATAACTGTAGCCGCTCAGAGACCCCTTCGGGGGTTAGAGCGGGGTAGCAAGTCGAAGAAACAAACAAACAAATAAATAAATAAATACTGTTAGACTAACAGTGGCTCTTCAGACCCTCTGGTAGACATCTTTCATATCACCTACACCCCAATACATTTTAAACTAGAGATGCCAGGGACTGGACTTAGGACCTTCTGCATTCCAAGCAGATACTCTGCCACTGAGCCATGGCCCTTCCCCAGGATGGGAGAAGCATGATACTAATCTCTGTGCTGCACACAGTCCCTGATAATAATTCTCCATTTATTTATTTTTTGGTCCTCTTCCTGCCTTTTCAGAAGAAAAGAAAAGGGATTGGATCCCAGAGATCCATTCTGCTGGCAGTGGCACTTCTCTGTGGAGAAAGGAGTCCTCCTCTTCCCTGAACAACCTCTTGCCTCAGGAAAGATTCCTTGCACCTGAAAAAAACACCATTGGGAGCAGAATTGGTTGGAACGATCGGTTATGACAAAACCAAAGAGCCCCTTGCCCGGATTCCAGCTTTTCTCCATTCTAGTTTGTTCGACTGGTGTGTCTGTTTAACAATTCATTTGCCTCAAGTCCATTCTCATTCGCAGATTCCACTGGGGATAGATCAAGATGGGGAAGCCGTGATAGTCTGTCTGTAGCAGTAGAAAAGAGTAAGAGTCCAGTGGCACCTTAAAGGCTAACAAAATTTGCGACAGGGGATGACCTTTTGTGAGTGATACTGAAGAAGTGAGCTCACAAAAGCTCATCCCCCTAACCACATATTTTGTTAGTCTTTAAGGTGCTACTGGACTCTTACTCTTCCACTGGGGGTTCGCTTACAGTCCTTTTCCAGCCAACCACCAGCGACAAACTGCTGATCTATGGCTCCTCTGTCATCCTCTGCATAACCAGGTTTAGAATCCACTTCAATAATCTTCCTTTAGTCAACACCAAGACGTCGGTAATTTACAGAACATTGGGGCCATACATTACCTTCCTACAATTCAATTCAGGCCTTATTTGGGGTCCTTTTTAAAAAGTACATGTCGTTGATGTTTCTTTCCTCCCCTCTCCCCCCCTCACACACATATATGTTTAAAACTGACAGGCAATAGATTGGACACACAATGTCGTGTTCACAAAAAAACGTGAACAGGCTTCATAATACATGTGGACAGAGCTCTGTAAATAGGAAGGTCCCATTAAATTATGAACAGGTAGCACATGTGCTGTGGGGGGGGGATGACATATGATGGGTTGCAGGAAACCAACCCCTGGTTTGCCTTTTATGTTGTCCTGGGGGGGGGGAGTCCCCTGTCCCCCTGGAGCAGCATTTCAGGGAGATCAGTGGACTGGTGCTGGGGTGGGTGTGTGAATATTCTGTTCAACTGACAGAAGTGCCTCTGATGAGCAGAAAATTTAATCTGGATCCAGCCCAATATTCTCATGATGCTGTTGTGATTTCACACAGACAGAACTGGCCGTAGAGACTAACTGCATTGAGGGGGGGGGAACCGATTTTACTTGCCCCGTGTTGTCACAGGAAAAATGAAGTGGTAGGAATATTAGAACTGCCCTGCTAGAACAGGACAGCTTGCCCAGCTTTTAGTGGACAACCAGATTACTTGGGAATGCCCCGGTTACCCCTTACAACTCCCTTTCATGAATGTTGTCAGCGGCACCAGACTTGCTGCTTTTTGGCACACTGGGGCACGAAACTTGGTGCCCACCGGGCCCAGTGGGCATGCCCTTTACGAATCTACATGCCCTTACAAATCTACAAATAAACAGTGTTTGGCCCTTTACCAGCCAGCTGTCTGAAGATCAGCTGTTCAGTGGTCTCTTGCAGACTGCCTCTCCCCATACGAGCCCCAGAGAGTACTGAGGTCAGGGTCGCAACACCGGTTGACCCTCCCTGGTCTGAAAGAAGCCAGACGAAATACTACCAGAATCAGGGCTTTCTCGGTGGCAGTCCCACACTGGTGGAATGAGCTCCCAGAGAACATCAGGGCCCTGCGGGACCTCTCACAGTTCCGCAGGGCCTGTAAAACGGAACTCTTCCGCCAGGCGTTCGATTAGGGGCTGGCGCTGAGTGGTGTGCCCTGGAACATCTTCTGGCCGAACTTAGACCATCTCTTGGCTAGAGTCCCCACTGGTTACTACCCCTAGCTAGGGATTGATTGGATTACTGCCATAGTTGGGACTGTAATTGTTGTTTTAACTGATATTGTATTTATTAATTGTTTAAACTTTTTGTTATGTTATTTAATCTGTTAGCCGCCTTGAGCTATACAAATAATAAATAAATAAAAATGCTTGGCCATACCTTTGTGGGGAATCTGGGTAGAGGGAGGCTAGCAAGGAGAGCCCGAGGCATGGATAGGCCCTTTGTAACGTCTGAGGAAGGAGAAAGCCAAGGAAACCACACCAGCTGTGGCTCCCAGCACAAAAGGGAGTAGAGCTTGGAGAGGAGGTGAAATAGGGTACTACTCAACCAGCTCCTCTCCCCACCTGAGACCAAGGGAGGGCACTTCATCACATGATGGCTGTGGCCAGGGGTCATTTTGTAGAAAAAGAGGTGCAAGAGCATATTAGCATAACTCATTAGCATAACTTGTTTGCTTAGGCCACACCCCCTGACATCACCGGAAATGTGTCAGAAGGCCCCACCGCTCAGGTTCCACTGGACAGTTTTGGATTGCTAGCTATTGGGGGGGGGGACGTGCAGATCTGTCCTCACAGAGGAGGGAGAGCTTGTACCTGAATAAAACTTGGTCTTAAAGGTGTCACTGGACTGTTTTGGACCGGGGGGCCGAGGGGGCTCTGCAACTTACCTGGCTGCTTCTTGCCCTGACTGAGGGCTGCTGGGAGCAGGGGGTGGGGCTTGTTGCATGTGCCCACCCCCTGGGCTCTTTACTGCCGGAGCTCCGCTCCTGTGTGCTCCTGCAGGAAATAACCCCTGGCTGTGGCTGATATGCACGCTCCAAGGGTTTTGACAGCCATGGTCAGAAGGAATCGTTGAATCTGCATTCCCGTGATGTGTGGCGCTCAAAAGTTTAAGGGAGCTTTTCATACAACCTAATTTTTTTTGCCTCCCAAAACATTTGGAATGCTTCATAACCAACCTGCACGTGGTTATATGTCACAGTGTGCGTGTATATAATAGAACATTGGAGGCCGAAATGCGTTTGGACCTGTTTCAATGTGGTTCAAGGTTATCAGCCTAGAGATATTGAATTGTTGGTCCTGTTTTATTGGTTCAAGGGTCTTAACCAGGGGTCATTTCCTGCAGGAGCGCACAGGAGCAGAGCTCCGGCAGTAAAGAGCCCAGGGGGTGGGCACATGCAACAAGCCCCACCCCCTGCTCCCAGCAGCCCTCAGTCAGAGCAAGAAGCAGCCAGGTAAGCTGCAGAGCCCCCCCCCAAAAAAACAGTCCAGTGACACCTTTAAGACCAGGTTTTATTCAGGTACAAGCTCTCCCTCCTCTGTGAGGACAGATCTGCACGTCCCCCCCCCAATAGCTAGCAATCCAAAACAGTCCAGTGGAGCCTGAGGGGTGGGTGTTGCCTTCTGACACACTTCATGTGATGTCAGGGTGTGTGACATATGCAAATAAGTTATGCTAATGAGTTATGCTAATGAGCTCCTGCACCTCTTTTTCTACAAAATGACCCCTGGTCTTAACCTAGAGATATTGAATTGTATCATGTTATATAGATTCAGGACTTCTTAGTTCAAATATTTACTACTTCAAGGGTGGAATGCGCCTATGTTTTTAAAGTAGAGTTTTAGTGCACTTTGTAATAAATACATATATTTTGTTTAATTTATTTCTTATCATTTTCTCTCACCCAACCTTTGGGTATCCAACTTTGTTGTTTCTTTGGGTTCATTTCCCCCCCACCCCCTTCCGTTACGGTTTGCTATGAAATAATTTCAGGTCATGCAAAGAACTTTAAAAAGTGGCGCTGAAGGGGAAAGATAAACTTAAGAAAGAAAATGAAGACTTGATTGTGTTCCAAGAAACAAATTTGAAAAAGCCAGATGGACATTTCTGAGATCAAATGCACATGTGTGAGATTTACCTGAATTAGTGAGATGGTTATAATGAGAAAAGACTCTTTGCAAATAAATGCAAACACTACACTAAGCATGATGTTTTTATTGGGTTGAGCACTTGTGTTATGTAAAGGTAAAGGTTCCCTTGCTCGAAAGCCAGTCGAATCCGACTCTAGGGTTGCGGTGCTCATCTCCGTTTCAAAGCCGAAGAGCCAGCGCTGTCCGAAGACGTTTCCATGGTCATGTGGCTGGCATGACTAAACACCAAGGCGCACGGAACGCTGTTACCTTCCCACCGAAGAGGTACCTATTTATCTACTTGCAGTTTCTTGCTTTCGAACTGCTAGGTTGGCAGGAGCTGAAACTAGAGATGGGAGCTCACTCCATCATGCGGCCCCCAGGTCTCGAACTGCTGAACTACTGACCTTCCACAGCCTGCAGTTCAGCGTCTTAACCATGTGAGCCACCGCAGCTCCTGCTGTATGTATGTATGCTGTATGTATGCTGTATGTATAAGCACCATATTACGATCAACCTTTTTCTCCAAAACAAAGTGCTAGAAAATTTGCTGAAGTTTGGAGAAAATTTTAATACTGCAGTGGAAAATACATTTTATGGGACAATTACAAGTCCATATTCTAACATCCTTCCAAAAAGCTTCATATCAAGATTTTAAAAAATCATTTTATTGACGTATGACAATATTACAACCCATTTAATAAATAAGATTACATTTTGTTCTGATCCCTCATGGAATGCAATTTTGAATGATTCCTTATTAAAGTTAAAAACAATAAGGGACTCCGTTGGCTAGAGAGGGAAGAGGGAGATAGGAAAGTCCTGTTCCAGGTGGTTTGATCATTACATGGTACTTTGACACCAACCCTGTGTTAGTATTTGTGATTTATAGAGGTAGGATCAACCAAGAAAGTATATAGTTTTTTGTCTGAACACTGTGAAGGAGAGAGCTGGGTTTTATAATCAGTAGGTTAAAGCATAGGCTATAACGTTCCTAATAAAGACTGAATATAGATAATGGGGAAACGTCCAAATGCTTTTCACAACTACAAATCTGGAAGACAACTATTTTGTAATGTCATGTCAATGTAATTAGGCCCTTTATAAATCTCACCACGTCTCTTGAACATCAAGTGGAATATGCTAAAGATGTGAGATTTTGCCCACATCGTTTGGACATATTGTATTAGCAGCAAATAGGAGAAGGGTGGAGAGAGAGAAAGAATTTGTAAAAGATAAACGAAAACTCTTGCTTTGAGATGCCGCTTGACTGACAGACAGCCCTTTTGGAAGAGAGGTGGGCCACTGTAGAGAATAATAATTCCCTCAACTCTCCACATGTGTGCTGAGGAAGTAGAAGAGCAAAACTGTGTGCTTGCCCTCCCCCACCCAAGGGTGTAAACTTTCCAATTTCCCGGGGGGGGGGGTTGGGGCTGGGCCAGAGGCATTGCTGTGCTAGGAGCAAGGGTGGCTCCTGGGGGAGGCTGAGCACCTTCCTGAAAATTTTTGCGGGGGCTGAAGCCCCGCCGCCCCCACAAAGATTACGCCTATGCGCCCCACCCACCTGATGTAGGTTCCTCACCTATGAACACTCACATGGGCATCTCCTTTGCAACCACTAGTGAATATCCCACTATATGTAAAATCCAATATGTGTTCTACCAGATCATATGGTTTATTTCCAGATAAATTCAGACATCAACCACAGAGTTACAATTCATTTCCCAAACCCTTCACCTGCAGACTTGATAGGGTTGCCAAGTACTTACCGCAATCCAGCGGGGGACACATGCTCCCTGGCCGGAACATTTTTCCTTGTAATGCACCATGCCGTCGCCAGGAAATGACACTGGGCAACGGTCTGGCAATGGGGCTGAAAACTCGCTGGTACCATCGAGTTTCTGGCCCCATTGCCAGAGCATCGCCTGGCGTAACTTCCTGGTGACGGCATGGTGCGGCACGTCTGTTGTCCCCGCAGGAATGATCCTGCGAAGACGTCTTCGTCCCCCACCGAATCACGGTAAGTACTTGGGAAGCCTGAGACTTGAGGCAAGTGGCAAACAAGGGATGGGGTCTTTTCAGTGGTGGCCTCTTGCCTTTAGGATCGTCTCATAAAATGTACTTATTTTGTTGTAGGGATCTGTATTATTGAAGTTGATTTTCAATGAGACTTATACTTGCATGCAGTGTTATATGGAAAATGTATAAAATAAAATATTAAAAAAGAAAAAAGAACGGGCCTTTCATTTTCGTTCATGGGCTGCCTACCTTATTGCCCGTTAGGCCCCAGGCTAAAATATTTCCTTTTTGTACAGCCAGGATTTTCACTGAGGGTTTCTATTTTTTTTAGCTGTTCTCTGGCCTGCTTCAGGCCTGAGGGCTATTTATGAATATCATTCTAAGCCGCTGAATGTTGTTTTACGCTGTTTTTCTCTCCTTAGCTTCTTAGTGTGGTGGAAAGTGCCGTCAAGTCACAGCTGACGTACGGCGACCCCTGTAGGGTTTTCTAGGCAAGAGCCACTCAGAAGTGGTTTGCCATTGCCTGCCTCTGCATCCTGGCCCTGGTATTCCTTGGAGGTCTCCCATCCAAATACTGACCAGGGCCAACCCTGCTTAGCTTCCAAGGTATGACAAGATCGGGCTTGCCTGGGCTATCCAGGTCAGGGCTAGTTTCTTATAGCTTGTTTTAATGGGTTGTTTTAATATTAGTCATTCTTAGATTGTTGTTTCTATGATTATATTATATTATATTGGTTTTACTTTCCTAAAGCAGACCTATGGAGAGGCAGCATAGCTTTATTTTTTCCTCAAATAAATAGATAAATCTGAGCCTACAGACATTAAACTGTATGTCCATGTACCAGACCTGATTGTTAAAACTCCCACCACGATGTTCACTCCCCCTTGTTCCCTGGTGTTCACAAAAAGCAATCAGGGCATGTATCATCTACTTCATCCTAATGTTACATATCATCCGGGAGGGGAATTAGTTGACTATTATTCAAAAATTTGGGTTTTGCACCATGCCTAAACCTATAGTCAGTGTGGGAAGGCAAAAGGACAACAAAATCTATTGGAAAATGGGTTTTATCGGCAGGCATCTGCATCAGCCACCATTATGATGACGTTACTCTTTGTTCTAATGGTTAGGATTGGCTTTCTGTCCCAATCTTTGTGTGTTTTTTTAGCTTTTTAGTTGGTGATTATGATTAAATTTTTCAAACGCAAATATTGGATTGGATCCAACCAGCTTTTCCACTGGTGAAACAGGGAAAAGGGGTTTGACCACCCAGAAAGGCTACGTTGAGGATCATAAGGCTCATCTGAGCAAGATCCCCTGGAGTTGCCTGCCTGCAGATGGGCAAAATCTACAACTGCCCATACACCTGCCTTCCGCACTGAGGCCCCCACCTTATGGAAGCGCCTGCCTGAGGAGGTCAGGAAGATTCCCACTCTCCTGGCTTTCAGCAAACTATGTGAAAACGGAATTATTCAAGAGAGCTTTTCTATGCAGACAACAGAGTAAATGATTCACAGAGATACTTAGATAAATTATTGGGGGCTGTGATCTATACCACTGCATTTAGCTTACTGAAACTAGGATCCTACTATGTAATTTTTGTACCAATTAATGTGCCATGTTAAGACTCATGTTTCTGATTTGGTCCAACAACCGTAACCCCAATCCTATTGTATTGCATTGTTTATTGAATACCCCATCCTGTCGATTGCACGAACTCACTCTGTGTAATCTGCCTTGAGCCCAAGTGAGAAAGGCAGACTATAAATGATGTAAATACATACATAAATACATAAAGAAGAACAAAAATGTAGTGTATCAGGCCCTGTCAGGGCCGAGCATGCCTGGACTTGCCCAGGCACAAACACCACTAGCTTCAAGCCTAAAGACAATGGGCCAGTAGGATCCTAGCCAGGCCCAATGAAAGGGCAAGATCCCAGGCCAAGAGGCCAATAGGTCTCTTGGGCATTGCAAATAGCCTATCAGGAGTGGGGGGGTGTTTGGTGGAGGGTTTCTGTGAGGGAATAAAAGCCGGCCTGCGAGCCAGTTAAGGTGTCTTTGTTCCTGACTAAATAAAGGTATGCTTAGCTGAAATCACTCTCCGTATGCATACTTTTCAAAGAAGAAGAAGACATTGGATTTATACCCCGTCCTTCACTACCCAAGGGAGTCTCAGAGCGGCTTACAAACTCCTTCCCCTTCCCCTCCCCACAACAGACACCCTGTGAGGTAGGCGGGGCTCAGAGAGCTCTGACAGAAACTGCTCTTTTTCAAGGACAGCTGTGCCAGAACTATGGCTTTCCCAAGGTCATCCAGCAGGTGCAAGTGGAGGAGTGGGGAATTGTTATGTAGTGGGTAGCCGCCCGAACGAACAACAGAGAACGTGAGGGTGCATAGCACGCTTTATTCAGGACACAACAAGACAGGGGGCAAACGGCCGGCAGGCCAACTATATACAACCCTGGGAACACACCCCATGGTCACCATTGGTGGGTTTGAATCTCCCGCCATGGTTCCCATTGGTTCCCCAGTGTGGGGCTAGGATCCTAGTCCCCATTGTTGTCCAGGATGGATACATACATACATACAAGACCTGCATGGACAAAAAGTCATGTGGGGTGGGTGCTGCAGTCAGGAGCCAAATTCAGAAAGCTGGAGCATAAACACTGGCTAGATCCAACCCATTCCTTTTTTTAAAAAAAATGGGGGAAGTGTTATATGACGCTTTAAAAAACCCAGGGAGTTGTAGCTCTGGCCTGCCACTGATCCTGCTGATCAGATAATCAAAACCTTCCCACTTCTGCCCCATCCCACTTCTTTTCTTGTGCTGCACACGGGGAGGGGGAAATGCTTTGAGGACGGGCCTGTGAGTCTCCACAACAGAACGCAGAACTAAGTCAACCTCTAATTAAAAATAAAAATGACTTCAAAACTTCGGGAGCCTTATATTTCTTTAATCTCGGAATTGCTTATTAAAGACAATTATTTTTTTTCCTCGGCTGACAGCTATGAACTATGCTTTCATTATTTCAAGCTTTCTGATTGCTCTTTGTAAAGCAGATGTAAGTACTGGCACACAGTAGGATTATCAGATGCACTTATACCAAGGCTAGATTATATTAATTAGGGTTGTATGCGCACTTCTCACTGGTAATATACAGTTCATCCTCTGGAACGCCACTCATTAATTTCAAAAGACATGCTACTAAACCTCTTATCTTGGTTTTTACTTAATTAAATTATTAAGATGAAACTTAATAAAATCAGAGATTTTAACTTGTCATTCAGGGTACCGCTACAATTAAGAGATCAAATATTCATAGTCCGTGGATACTCGAGCGAGCAAGAACACTTAGGATTGGTTTCATGCTAACTTCTTTTCCCTAGACTGGACACTTTCTCAGCTTGAATAACGTTATGATTTGTAAGATGGGAAAAGAGATATATAAATACTGATCTGGCCAATGACAGGTCCTTTTAGAGACTGTAAAGAGCTTGGCTGTGATCCAGCAGAACACAGAGAGACACACATACATGTACCCTTTCAGAAAACACTCACATCCTGTCTGTCACCAATGTTCCCTCTAAGCTATGGAGTCCTGTGAGCGAAAATTCTACTCTGTGAGCTACTGGCATTAAAGTTGTGAGCGAGCTATTTGGCTACTGCATAAATTAGTTTGCTCTGGAGCCATCTTTCCTGAGCTAAGACAAAAATGTGTGAGCCAGAGGCTAAAAAACTGAGCTAGCTCATACTAACTCAGCTTAGAGGGACCACTGATCACCTTGTGGTTTGAGGGTGGGGAGATGGAACCTACCCAGTTTGGTGGGATTTCAGCACTGTTTAAAGACTATGTTTCTTCAGCCCTATCTAAACAGGAGTCCAGTGGCAACTCAAAGACTAACATTTATTCCAGGATAGGGTTTCATGAGTCAGAGTTCACTTCCTCAAGCACATGCAATGTGTATCATCAAGTGCATAAACATACTTTACATAGGTCCTGTTCACACTAGGGGTTTTGGGCCGGATCGGGGGTGGGGCAAACGGGCACGATCCCATGGCAATATCTGGGAAGCGTTGCCTGCCCGTCCCCGATCTGTCCTTTCCGCCCTACCTAGGTGGTTCTTTGGTGTAGAGCGCTTCAATCTGGGCCGTGAGATTGCCGGCGCATCCCGGCCCCCGGCCGAATTGCGCACTCAAGCATGCGCAGTTCGCCAGCCTCCCCCTCCCCCCGACTCTTCCTCCCCAGCATCTGATCGTGCCGAGGAGCAACGGCGCGCGGTGCACAAGATCCGTGGGATCCCGCCCACGCGTCTCTAATTTGGTGCGGTTCTATTTAGCCGCGCTTTGACGGGTGTTTTCCCTGCCGTGTGGCAGGGGCCATATATTATTAAGTTTCTATTTCGTTAAGCTACAACAGACTACCAAACTGGAATTATTATTATGAAGACCATTTTAAATGCGGTATCATGTGTCTTTTAAACACATGTCTTTTCTCCCTTAAAATGCTAATTGCAGTGTGGGGAGGAGCCAGTTCTGAAACCAAGCGTGTGGGCCTTGAAGGGTTAACACCTTCTCTCTCCCCTGCAGGGTCCCTGAGGCAAATGGAGGCAGCAGGAGCCTGACAGTTACATTTTATGAGTCTTATCCAAGCCTAGCACAGCCAAGATGATGTTGAATGGAAAATATTCCTGGCTCTGAGGAGGTAAACACTTTAAAAAAAATAAAAAAGAACCAATGTTGGAGTAGAATTGACAAATGGTTTGCTTCTTTGGATACTACTCCAAAGAAGCCCAGTGAAACTAACAAGTCTGGGTAGGTTTCACCACAGCTTCTCCACAAATCCCTTGTCCATTTCACCAGCTTCTAGTGAGGAAAATTACCTTAACTACACCCCACCCAAAAAAACACGCCTTCCAGCTTGCATCTGAAAGTAACTCAAATGAGACGGAGGAAGACATAACAGGGCTGCTGACTGTTCTAGAATCTTCCTTGCCTCTGAAAGTCTCAGGCACAGGAAGAGTCTGTTGTGGTAGTGGTTGTTCTAACTTTCCCCCCATTCAGTCACTCTTCTGCTTTTCCACAGAAACAAAAAAGCAATTCCATGAGGTGAAGATTAAACAAACCTTTATCCATTCCAAGGCCTCAAAGGTAGCAGGAAGTAGGCAAAAACGCTTCTAACTTCTCATAGCAGTGGTCTCCCAGTATTTGCCCTACAGGTTGCCAGGAAGTCGGAGCCTTTATCTTTCTGGAAATGTTTCCAGTACCTCCAGAAAGTGTAGTTTCTGACTAGATTCCAGAGGACTCTATGTTTTCCTCCCATCCCTACTTAAAACCAATGAATTTTGGCTGGATCATTCAGGTATTTATCTGCCCAATCTAGCTAGCAACAGAAACTCTGCCAATTGATCCTTTACTTCTTTATTATTTATCGCAGTTGTTTCAAGCGAGGGCAGAGGTTGTTGTGGTCCTTTGCTGTGATCCAACAAGGGAAATTCACATATGGAGACAGTCAGATTTCCACTTCTGTTGCATTGTGGTTTCCCTGTGAGAATTTCTAAAGTTAATTCTGAAACTGAGAGCATGCATAGTCCTTCGCATTACTTGTGTCTTCCGCCTCTTCGCATGACTAATGCGCTTGTGCACTCCTGACCATTGTGGCAAAGATACCCCATGCAAAGAACTGTAAGGCACGGATCACGTCAAGTTTGCTTTTGTGCAGTTTGCTTTTTGTATATGCACATGTATGGCAAACGCTGCATGCACAATGTGACGTGCAAAATTTGAAAATCTAAAAAAATGGAACAACGGGGGATTCCTAATATATCATTTCCATTTCTGAAACACAACCAAATAAATGGGAACTCCAAAATCTAGGGAGAGTTTTGGGTGAAGAACATTTCACATGCATAACTCACCCCTCTCTTGTCTTCTACACCAGAAGGCTATGGAAGATTTGCTGGTTAAGCAAAGGCATTCTGGTGTTCTTGCAAAGCACTGTCTTTTCTCCTAGCTCCATCCAGAATGAGAGCAACATTTATTCCAAGTATTCCGCTGGACACTGCTGTCTATTCTGCTGTGTTCATTAACAGCCATTTCTTTTTTCTTCCAGTGACCATTATCTTTGTCGTGTGACAGAGCTTAATAGCAAACTGCAGAGTAAAAAGGTGAAAGGTCATATTTTAAAGTGGACTGATTGCTCTCGTGTTTTTCGTGGCTCTCGTGTCTTTCCAGGCCAAAAAAAGGTAATTATACTACCTAATCCTGCAAATTTAATTCTATATTTCAAAGCAGCAACTAAACACACAAAACAAGAAGATCCCACCTTCCCCGCAATGGGGACCCAAAGTGGCTGACACCATTCGCCTCTCCTCCATTTTATCCTCACAACAACCCTGTGAGGTAGCTTAGGCTGAGAGAGCATGATTTGCCCAAGGTCACCCAGCACCCTTCCATGGCATGAGTGGGGATTAGAACCCAGGACTCCCAGATACTACTCCGACACTCTTAACCACTAGATCACACTGGATTAAGGGGTGGATCCCCGCCCCACATTTACATGCATGGTCCCTTGTCCTACAAAGGCTATGCATGGCAAAGCTTGCTTCCTTTGTCAATATGGATCCTAGTCGGATTGGCATTTGGACAGAAGCAAAAGAAAATGCACAGCAGATAAGTGAACTGGAACGAGAAGACACTGTAAAGCAAATGCACTGGTGCCAATGGGATCTAAACATCTCAAGGTGTTGTGCTTTCATTTCCAGCTGTTTCTCATTTCCTTTCCTCTTCAGAAGACATGATGGATGAGCAATAGGTACCAATCAGGGCTGCAGAGCTGGGGGCGGTAGGCAGACCTGGCGCTTGGAGCACAATCTGCAGAGAAATTCTCTTGGTCTTGCCCAGCTCCAGTTCATTTTAGTGGGTCTTACACAGAACTTCTGGATTGATAATGCTGTCTATGTTAATTAATAGGAGGAAGGAAGCTATTTGAATTTTCCACCTCAGAACCTACCTGGTACTTTTTGACCTAACGAGCCTTCTCCCCACCCCCCTTACAAAATTTAATGAGATCGACTATCCATTGCAAAGAAGAGCTCCTTTTATCAGAGAGCAATTCCACAAATGCAATTTCTTCTTCTATGTTTGCTGGAAGACAAAACACACAAGAGAATCCTCAGCTGGATAGTTAACGGGAAGCCCTGTGCTCTCTGATGGGGGTGCTGGAGATGTTTTAGGCTGCTTGTTGCAGATGGAGCCTCGAATGCTTCTGAAGATGGGTGCTCCTGCGATCCGACGGCCATGCTTGCTGCGGCGTTTCAAATAAGTCCTTCTCTTTACTAGGTTCTTTTTTGCTCCGTGTTACTGGGCTGAAGGGACGGATTGGGGACGGGTGCACGCCGCTTCCCAGATGTTGCGGTTTGATTGCACCCATTTGCTGTGTCCCCGATCCGTCCCTCTTCCGGGCCTAAACCTCCCGTGTGACCGGGGCCTTGGTCCATCATTCCCACTCTCTCATTCTCTGTTGCTAATTTTACACACGTTGGGTAAGGCACTTTCAATGCACTTTAGTAGTTGTTTGCAAGTAGATTACCCTGTTTCGCATTGAACGTGCATTATCCAACACTTGTGAAATTAATGTAAGTCAAAGAGTTCAAACCCACAGACCAAACATACACAAAAGGCAGTAGAGTGAGGCCAGTCTTGGCAGGGGTCTCGTTTCCAATTTTGATCAGCGGGCAAGGTGAGTTGAGGAGGCAACAAGATTCACAGCAAAGTTCAGAGGCTCTCTCATTCATCTATTCCCAATTAATCTGTGAAAAAAGCAGTGCCTTTTAAAAAAATTTACAACACAGGGTTATTTTGCAATATTGTGTAGTATAGCGGGTAAAATATCAGACAGGGATCTGGTAAATCCAAGCTTGAACCCCAGCTCTATGCTTACTGGATGTCCTCGGGCCAGTATTGTATTCTCAGCCAAACCTACCTCACAGGGCTGTTGTGAGGACAAAAATGGAGAAGGGAAGAATGTTGTAAGCCGCTTTGGGTTTCCATTGAGGAGAAAAGTGGGATGTAAGCAAATAAACAAATCAATATTGCACTATAATAATAAGTAAAAAAGTAAAAAGTAAACGTGCTTGTGCCCATCACTCTGTGTCAGAATTCCAAAAGTGCCCACAGGCTCAAAAATGTTGGGGACCCCTGCTCCAGAGCCTCAGGTAGGAGCCTCAGGTAGGGAAAGGTTTCCCACCTACAGTCTGAGATCTTTCAAATGAAGCTACAGTGGGATGGAACCTGGGTCTGTGAGTACGCACAGCATAGATGTCACGACTAACCTTTGTTTACCAAGGGAGGATGGGCTCTTCTTTGACCACCCAAAAGGCTGTGCTGGAGATAATGGAACCTGCATGGACAAAAGCCAGATGGGATGAGGGCGGGAGAATGGAGGGGGATTGGGTGAGATGGGGTGACGAAACTGACTGGGTCCAAATGTTGGATATTTAGCTGAGTAAATAAAGCGCAGTGGAATGTCTGTTTAACTTCTAAGAAGAAGTCTACAACAAAATTAGGGAAAGGATTACATGGAAAGAAAACAACAACCATCTAACTAACTGATCTTTCTAGTTCTGATCTACACCATCTTGTTTCTTGGTTCTCTCTCACTTCTCTCTCTCTCTCTCCCTTTTCTGACAAAAAGAAGAAAGGAAAGGAAGTTCCACCCCCCACCCCTGGCTCCACCCCTTGTGTAAGCACAGAATGGCATGAACTATCTCCACTATATTAATTACCCAGTAGTCAATCTTAAGGTCACCTCATTAAGAATAAAACCTCCCCCTTTTTGGTGGGAAGAATCTACTTGACACCTAATTGATTCTGTGTTAAACTTGCTATCATCTGCTTACAGAAACTTCAGCTTAACCCTTTAATGACTGAAGGGATGACACTTGCAAAACCCAATGCCATCCCAGCAATCCTTTTAGGAAATGAGACTGAGAAAGAATTGCCACCAAATTTTGCCTGGGCAGCTGCAGACTTGCAGGGGGAGCTAATATGACTTCCATTCTGACCTCTATTAAAGCATCTATAGTCTGGGAGTCCCTAGTGTGGTGTCCTTGGGCATCGCCAACACCTTTCCGGCTGCTGTCTTGTGTTTGTAGGAAGTGGGTGGGGCTGGGTACAGCTTTTGCCCAGCAAGGCTTCCAATCGACTGTTGGAGATTTGACTGGCTATGTGGATTTCTTTAAATGTTGCTTTGGCAGCAGTTGCCACTGCAGCCCAAGGATTGGCACTGTGTTATTGAACTTAAGTCATCACAATCATTTTGTGGCTGGCTCCGCCTCCTGCAGAAGCCATTTTGTGGCAGCCATCTTGTTGCTATGTCCACCATGCTGTGTTAGAGTTCCATATAAATGTTGTCCAAAGACAACAACAGTTGTCTATAAACAACTGAATTATTACCAGTTCTTTTCACAGATGAGCCGGCTCTGCCAGTTTCTGAACTGGCGCCCGTAGCTGCACCGTTAATAGCAGCTTGATATGTAGACACCGTCAAATAAAGTTTATTTCCATGCTGTGAACATATCCACCTGCAAATGCCTGTATATCAAGCCCACTGTTCAAAGCACCACAGCAGGCCAGGCTGGGTCTTTTGTTCCGTCAGCATCACTGTCAAAGTCTCCCGTATTGTTTATAAGGAAGTGAAAGAGTCCTTTTGCTAATGCCTCAGGCCTCAGCGAAGCGCAGCATCAAACCAATTCTTGTCCTTCAAGAACTTGCTGGGTTCACAATACGGTTCCTGTTAAAAATGAACTCCTGATCTGGAGTCGAAAGTGAAACCTGAGGCAAGTTTTGAAACATCTGGGGAATTAATGTGAAACATCTGGGAATTTCGAATGAACACACAAACTGTGGTAAGATTAGCAACATTTCTCAAGTTGGGAGGGGTAGTTTCCATCTGCACTGAAATTGGAGGGTCTTGTTCAAACAGTGTAGCTTAAATCCTCTCACTCTGCTCCGCCAAGCTGGAAGCCTTCCTCTTACCTGAGGAGACTTCTTCCAAACAAGCTCCAGCTTGTGGCACTGTCTGGATTGTGGGAGTTTGGTGGAGTTTGTTTTCCCTCCACTAGCTAGGATCCTAACATTTCGACTTAACTGAGGTTTAGATTCCCAGCTTGAGGTGAGAAACAAACTCCAGTTTGCTGAGGTGCCAGCACTGAGAAGTCATGACAAACTGGACACCAATGCAGTAGAAGAAAGCAAGAGTCCAGTAGCACCTTAAAGACTAACAAAACTTGTGGCGGTAGAAAAGAGCAAGACTTCGGTAGCACCTTAAAGACTAGCAAAATTTGTGGCAGTAGAAAAGAGCAAGACTCTTGCTCTTTCCTGATCAGGTGTGATTGCAGCTTTCAGTTGAATAAGACATGAGTTTAGATCCTGTGGTAAAGCTCTGCTGACAGAAGGAATTTCCATCAGCAAAATGGGATTTCCTGACCTCTCCCCTCCTGCTGCAGTACCAGAATGAACCCTAAAAATCCTGCTCCTGGGGGACAGGGTATCTTTAGGACCGGCATCAAGTGCAGGGAGAGCCAGAGGTCTGTAGTGGGAGTGGGAATCAGCAGAAATCGCCTCCCTTCTATGAGTAGAAACTTTCCGAAGGATCCAACCCAGTGCTGCTGCTCAAGTGTTGAAAAGTTTAAAAGATCATGTGACGTATATCTGCACACGTGTTTAAGCAGTAAAGCCACATTTGTCTCCAACGATTCCTTCATAATAAATTACCATACTAGATAACTTGCAGGCTGAGTGCCCATCAACTGGGAAGACCTAATGCATTCCACAGGGTTCTCCCCCCATCTAAATGTGCATTGTGCAGTAGACTAGGAGTGACTTCATTCATGATCACATGGATATATGGGAGCAGACAATGATGGGCCAGCCAACTTTCTTTCCATGCGTTTTGCATCCTGTGCAAAGGGAAGTTGCACAACTCCCTGAAGCGAGAACCACAAAAGAAGCATTAATGGCACAAGGCTCTCACGATGGCAGAGATGCATGACTTTATCCTTTGCATGAAATGCTGGAAGAGTGGGAAGCGTTTTCCTGATTCACTGACCAAGATTGTAGAACAATACCTTCCCCCCCCCCAGGAAAAGACTACATTCTATATTTGTTTTAATGTGTAATGAAACTCAGGCAAATACCTATGGATATTGTTCATAAGGGCTGGCCTGTTCTACAAGGCAAGTGAATGCATGACTTATTGTGTATTCCTGGCGTGTCGCTCCTACCGGAGGATTTATAGAAACAATAGCAAGGTGCCGCAGAGGTGGCTATCAATGCTGTTTACAGACAATTTAAAGGAATCAGCCTCCGGTCCAGCTCGCCTTCCGCCTTCCCTTGTGGTCTCCCTACAACGCAGTTCTAATCCTATTGTGACTTGATTGTTTCACGACAAAGTGCTCCGCAGAGGCCTGTAATTGGCACACAGGTTCAAATTAGATTGCTGTGTGTTTAGGCAAGCAGGGGTCATTTCACATCAGCGGCACCACTCATTAAGGAGCGGAGGAGAAGGTGTTCTTTTCTTTTCCTTTTTTTAAAATTGTCACTGCAAGAGCATGTGTGTGAGTGTGTGTGCATGCACGTGGGTGGGTGGGTGGAAGGAGCACGATTTTTATCCTGTGCCAGAATGCAGAATAAGCTCTACACCCCCAATATCTTAATCACACATGAATAAGCAAGGGAGAGAATTTCACCTGGTCTGCCATCCCCCATATGGATTGCAGTTGGTAAGGGCTGTGGCATGTTTGGAAGGCATGGGATGAAAAAACCTTGCAGGATGATGAAGAAGAAGAGATGGGATTTATGTCCCGCCCTTCACTACCCGAAGGAGTCTTAGAGTGGCTTGCAATCCCCTTCCCTTCCCCTCCCCACAACAGACACCCCGTGAGGTAGGTGGGGCTGAGAGAGCTCTCTCGAGAACTGCCCTTGAGAGAACAGCTCTGAAAGACTTTATGACTGACCCAAGGTCACATGAGCAGCTGCATATGGAGGAGTGGGGAATCAAGCCCGGTTCTCCCAGATTAGAGTCCACGCTCCTAACCACTACATCAGACTGGCTCTCGCACCACACTGGCTCCAGCCCACTGGTTTGCTAGACGGTGGGATCTAATCTATTGGGGTCCCAGGAGGCCCTGGATCTGGTCAATACCTGGACAGGAAACCTCCTGGGAAACCAGTGGGCTGAATCCCACATAACATTCTCAGAGACAGAAAAAGGAGTTTATTCCCATTGATTCCCCTGTCCTGCTGTAGACCTGATTCACTCCTTCATGCTGTTCCTTGAGGGTTTCCCATTCGTTAATGGGGGGGTGCATTTTGGGCTGTAGGGTACAGAAGTGAGAAAGCCATGCTCCCCTCCTAACAGAGGTAATCTTTGGCAGGACCCTGCATTCCACAGAAGAAAGATGGGCTGTAATTCTATTCTAGGATGGGTTGTAATTCTAGGAATGGAAGGAAGCTATGGGGAGGAGAGAGAACATAACTCATCAACAAACTAGTTTTTCTTGTGTACCCAGGTCTCTGTCTTTTTCTAAATTCACTCACAGAACATGTGGCTGGCATTCTTCAGGGCTCTTCAGATTTTTAAAAAAATTGTACCTGTTTATAAGTATCTCCACCTCATATTCTATAGCTGTTGTTTTCATGTTTCTGTTGGGGCAGTACTATGCAAACCAAAATCTAATTTTTTGCATAAAGTTGCATCCCACATATCTGTTCCACTAGTGGAAGCACTTTCTTCTGGTGGAAGGAACCTTCCTCTGACGCAAAACTGTAGACTGTGGGTCGGGTTCCACAGCTGAGTTCTGCTAGCAGAGGCCCTTTCCTCTGGTGGAAGGAGATTTCCTCTGACACAAAACCCGTAGACTGTGGGTTGGATTCCACAGCTGAGTTCTGCTAGCAGAGGCCCTTTCCTCTGGTAGAAAGATCTTTCCTCTGACACAATCCCGTAGACTGTGGGTTGGATTCCACAGCTGAGTTCTGCTAGCAGAGGCCCTTTCCTCTGGTAGAAAGATCTTTCCTCTGACACAATCCCGTAGACTGTGGGTTGGATTCCACAGCTGAGTTCTGCTAGCAGAGGCCCTTTCCTCTGGTAGAAAGATCTTTTCTCTGACACAAAGTAGACTGTGGGTTGGGTTCCACAGCTGAGTTCTGCTAGCAGAGGCCCTTTCCCCATTGGAAGGAGTTTCCTTTGACACAAAACTTTGGATTCCACAGCTGAGTTCTGCTAGCAGAGACATTTTCCTCTGGTGGAAGGAGCCTTCCTATGATGCAAGATGTGAGGGGAACATATTTGTGGGGTCCAACCTGTACGCTGCAATAAAACCCTTTGCAATAACAAGAAGGTCTTTTTCTCAACTAGTCAAAAGCAAGCAGTCTAACTCATGGCAAATGACAGGTCAGAGAGAGTTCATTCCGAATAATGAAGAACCCCCCCTAATAATTAAAAAATAACAACCAAAACAGTGACCGAGGAGGAGCAGCACATATGAAATTGTGTCTGAAACATCAATAACCATGTTTTGCCCTTACAATTATTATTAGCTTGGTAATAGTCATTACCGACCTATCTCTTTCTGCTGATTTAGTAAAGAGCGACTAATAATGAGGCGAGGTCAAATGTACAAGCCAAATGACACTGTATTCCCTGGATGTTTAATACAGTTTCTAATGAGGAAATAAATGCCTAGCAGTATTTTTTGGCTCTCTGGCCAAAATTAATCTAGCAAGGGTGAAATATTCCAGGGGAAGCACATTCAACTGATGCCTCCAATACACTGTGTGTGTGTATATATATATATATATATTCTGTCAGATTTTTTTATCCCTGACTGACCGTCCTCCAAGGACTTCAGAGCAGCATGCACAGTTCTCCCCTCCTCCATTTTATTCTCACAACAGTACTGTGAGGTAGGTTGGCTGGAAAACAGTGACCAACCCAAGGTTGCCCAGTTAGTTTCACAACGCAGCTCACAAACAAACCTAGTTTTCCCCCAGACAAAGTCCAAAACTTTACCTGTATTGAATGGCAGGAGGAGTTTGCCAACCACCAGGTAGAATCTGGAGTTCTCCAGGAATTACGATCTGTAGACCACAGAGAGAAGTTCCCATGGAGGAAATGCGACTTTGGAGGGCACATTCTTTATTATGCTGTATGCTAATTTGCTGCTATTCACATGTATTGCCAATTGCCTTAATCCAATCTTAGCTATATTTACAGCTCAGTCACTTATGCCTCTTGACACGAATTAGCCCTTTCTGGCAACACCCTCCCCAGCCTCTACCTATATGTAATGGTTGGACTTTTGTTTCAGTGTATTTGAGGAAGTGTGTATGCACACGAAAGCTTGTATCTAGAATAAAACTTTGTTGGTCTTAAAGGTGCCACTGGTCTCAAACTGTTTTCAAGTCAGAGAAAAGTTTGGTTTGGCAAATAAATGCTTCTGAAGGCTTCCTAAAAGCTGTCACAAGGGTCCCAATGAAGCTTCACGAAGGAGGGCATTCTATTGTCTCAGTGCCACCACCAAACAGACTTTGTCATGTGTTGTCACCCCTGAACCTTCCAACTAGGTGGAGCCCAAACCATGGCCATGCTGGATCATCTCAAGAGTCTGGGGAGGGTTCAGTTTGGTGTAGTGGTTAGGTGCGCGGACTCTAATCTGGGAGAACCAGGTTTGATTCCCCACTCTTCCACTTGCACCTGGCTGGATGACCTTGGGCAAGCAGTAGTTCTGATAAGAGCTGTTCTTGAAAAAAGAACAGTATCTGTCAAGAGCTCTCTCAGCCCCACCTACCTCCCAGGGTGTCTGTTGTGGGGAGGGGGAGGGAAAGGAGTTTGTAAGCCGCTCTGAGACACCTTTGGGTAGTGAAGGGCAGGGTATAAATCCAATCTCTTCTTCTTCTTCATACTGGAGAAGTCAGTCCTTCCAGTGGCCAGGTACCTTGAGATGAGGACTTCCAAAGGTATGAACCTGTCAGAGTTGGTTGCAGCATCAAGCTTTCCATGGGAATCAATACCCACATGGGGACACACACGGCTACAAGCATGGATGGCTTCAAAAGGGAATTAGATAGGCATATGGAGCAGAGGTCCATCAGTGGCTATTAGCCACTCTGGGGCAAGTGATGCTCTGTCATCTTGGTGCTTGGGGGGGGGGTCAACAGTGGGAGGGCTTCTAATGTCCTGGCCCCACTGGTGGACCTCCTGATGGCACCTGGTATTTCTGGCCACTGTGTGACACAGAGTGTTGGACTGGATGGGCCTTTGGCCTGATCCAACATTGGCATCTCTTATGTTATGTTCTTATGAGTTTCTCACCCCCTGGCTGTACAGTTTACAGCAGGGCAACCAGGTGGCTTGTAAGGCAGGAAACAATTGCTTCCCTCCCCTAAAAAAATGTTAAGTGGCTTCTAGTGGTTTTATTTGAAAAGGTTAAAGTTTTCTAAGGGAAAAAAAAGAATCCCCCCCCCAATTCTAAGAAACAGATCCAGCCAGCACATAGTTATACCTTCCTTGGGGATTTTGTCTGCAATGTCCCAGCTCTGGCCAAACAAAAAAGCCTCCACAATTGTGAAGCCTTTGTGAGAACTCTGTTATGGAGCTCCACTACTTGTGGACACCAACGATTTCCTTATTGGACCTTGAGCCCAGGATTTCATGGCTGCCTCGACCACCGTTTCTTTCTCCCATCCACCACTCTCCCCTTTCTTCTCCCTTCTCCCTCCGGTCCCCAAGTGTGACTCCTTTCTCCTTTTTCTCTAGTACAGCTACGCCTAGGTTTGCTAGGTTCCCCCCCTGGCCACTGGCATGGGATGGGGCGGGGCCATAGGGTTGCCAGTTCCAAGCTGGGAAGCTCCTGGAGATTTGGGTGTGGAGCCTGGGGAGGACAGGACCTGAGTGGGGTACAATGCCATAGAGCCCACCCTCCAAATCATCCAGGGGAAACTGATCTCTGTATTCTGGAGATGGGCTGTGATTCCAGGGGAATGACCACCATTGTTCCTACCAGGAAATACACTGCCGGTGAATCTGGGCTGATCTCTCATTGGGAATGGAAGGGGGTACTGAGAAAAGAAAAGGTACAGAGGCCCCGGTCATATGGGCCAGATAACGCGCGGGGGAGGTGTGGCTGTTTGCCCCGGAGCAAAACAAAGCACGGTAGCCCGATCACACGGTCCCCCGAGTCTCCATGCTTTGGCTGTTAGCTGGTGATCACACAGCGATGCTGCAGTGTGGCAAGGAATTGGCGCAGCACGATCACACAAGCGTTTCGCGTTTGTGCACATGCGCAGTTCCATGAAGCAGCACTGCTTTCAGTTTCGTGATTGTGCACATGTGCTTATGAAAAATATCCGGTTTGCAACAGGACGTGGATGGGCACTGGATGCCATGGGATACTGGCGCTCCCGCGATTAGACGCCCGCCTGTGCCACGTGTTTTCCATATACTAGTGCACTTTCCTTGGTACTTTTTAGCTCCGCATCTTTGGCAGGATGCCACAGGTTAGCCACGGGTGCGCTACGCTTCCCAGATGTTGTGGTGTGATGGCGCCCCGAAAATCCGCCCGACATTCGTGCCTTTTGCGCGGCAAATTCTCCGTGTGACCGGGGCCAGAGACTCTTTTTCACTC
Source organism: Gekko japonicus (assembly GCF_001447785.1). Taxonomy (NCBI): domain Eukaryota; kingdom Metazoa; phylum Chordata; class Lepidosauria; order Squamata; family Gekkonidae; genus Gekko; species Gekko japonicus. The sequence goes on from NW_015164734.1 coordinate 28,430, forward strand.
CTTGCAGACCCACTGATGACACCCGTTGAGCTGAACGGATACTGAAGAGTCACATTTCTCAGCCCCCACCTGACACCCCTCCTCTCCAACAATGAAAGATCACCTTGCTTCCAGACGACCTAAAGGCAAATGTGGTATCACAAGAGATAATATGGGAAGAGTACTGGGCAGAGTAGCACATGTCTCTCTCATGCTCTCTCTCATGCTCTCAGCACAGCTCTCTCTCATGCTGTAAGGACCCAGAATGTCTAAGAAGAGCAGAAAATAGTTGCCATTCCAGTCTCTGCAGTTAGGGTTGCCAGCTCTGGGTTGGGGAAAGCCTGGAGATTTGGGGGGTGGAGCTGGAAGAGGGGGAGGTTTGGGGAGGGGAGGGTCTTACTCTTCAGTGGCATATAATGCCATAGAGTCTGCCACCCAAAATAGCTGTTTTCTCCAGGTGAACTGATCTCTGTCACCTGAAGATCAGTTATAACAGCGGGAGATCTACAACTACAACTACAACCACAACCCTACCTACAGGGCTCCTCCCACCGGGAAATGGGAGATTGTCCCAGAAGCTCCCTGATTGACTGGAGGAGACAGTAGATTGTGCTCCTTTTATGTTCGGTTTCCTCCACCACCACATATTACATCTCCCATTAGAAACAGGTTCATATCTAGGTGAGGTCAGACCCTGCATCAGGCCATGGGCCTTGACCAGGGGCCAACTATGCCATAGTCGACAGCAAAGCGCTCTTGTGGCCCCTGTGCTACTAACTGGATCTCAGAAGGCCCACTAAGGATACAGAAGTTGGACAGCCTTAGGTTTGCTTACTGTCAAGGCTATTGTATCTTTAGGAGGCCATCCTCAGCCTTGATTTCCCTCAGGTCTTCTGTAGTGGAGGGGGTTCTGCTACGTCCACGCTTCTCTTCATTCCTCCTAGTCACCCTTTCCCTCTCTCTGGGCACCTTGAGAGTTGCACGGGGTGTCCTCCTCACCCAGAGGTACCACAAGCCACCACCACCCCATGATTCCATGAGACCTTCCTGGGGCTCATGGGAGTTTTCCGGACCACTCAGACTGCATTTTCCCAATTCTGGCCATACCTTCCTTTCCTTGACTCTGTGGCAGTCAGGGCCTTCCTTGGAAGACGACGCTGAGCTCCAGGAGGCCAGATCCTGGGGCTGATATCTTCTAGCCCTGCAAGTTGTACCCTGCTGATGTTCCAACCAAACACACCACTAGACTCTCTTTCAGGGGAGCACGTAATATGGGCAAGAGCATCTGGGGGCAGGCCCTAGACAATACCATGAGTCTTCCCTATCTCCAGCACTGAGGCACAGGCTGCAGAACTCATCATGAGATCATGGCCCCGGTTTACCCCATGGCTGACTCCCCCCCGTTATAACATGTTCTCCTTACACTACAGCAATCATTCACTTCCTGAATAGCTTTGTCCACACAGGGAAATCCAGCAATGATGGTGCAATCTGCAACCATGGGTGGGTGCAGCCAGTGAGTTATTCTAAAGGATAGGAACAAGAGACAGGAAATGCACTGCTGGGATACTGGTCTCGGTTTGCCAGCTCTGGGTTGGGAATAGCGTTGCCAGCCCCCAGGTCTGGCCAGGGGTTCCCCCACTTTTGGGGGCTCCAATCTGCCCCCAGCCAGCTGGTCAGTGGGGGAAGCCCTGCCTCCAAGCCCCCAAGAGAGATTACCTACCCGGCCCCATGTGCTGTGGCCCCCACAGTGCCAAGTGTGCAGCCCACAACTGCCCCCTCCCTCCTGCTAGATTTAAAGGGCCCTCCAGCAAACTTCAGAGGACAGCGGAAGACAAGAAGGCCTGGCGTGATCTGGTCCATGGGGTCGTGAAGAGTCGGACTCGACTGTGCAACTGAACAACAAACCAGCTGATTGGTGGGCCACATGAACTAGCCCTGCAAGCTCTTTAAATCAGGCAGGAGGGAAGGGAGAGGGGTGGTGAGGTGGGTGGTTACTCTTGGGGGCAGGGCTTGGGGGCGGGGCTTGGGAGCATCCCCACCCACCCCTAGAATTTCCCCCCAAATCCCCCCCGAGCAATGAGGGGAATCTGGCAACCCTAGTTGGGAAGTACATGGAGATTTGGGGGGTGAGGAAGGTGGAGCCTGGGGAGGGACTTTAATGGGGTATAATCCTCAATAGAATCCACCTTCCCAAGCGGCCATTTTCTCCAGGCGAACTGATCTCTGTTGCCTGGAGACCAGTTGTACTCCCAAAAGATCTCCAGCCACCACCTGGAGGTTAGCAACCCAGTACCAATCCCTGTGAGGAGTGCAGCGTTTGCTCCAGTTCACGAACGTGTTCCACAAAGGGCCAAAGAAGTGACCCCCCAAAAAAGTCATTTTGGAAAAGGATGGGAGGAAACTCCGGAGCCTGTCTCTCCTATCTCTTCCTTCATTCTAGAAGGTAGGTGAAAGAAAGAGACGGATTTTATACTAGACAGTAATGGAGTTTGTCAGTTTCACATGAAACACCTGCACTTTTATCTGTTTCTCTATTAGAAGAACCTTAAAAGAACCTAGTCCTTCACACATCCGTGTCTGAGTCCATTCAAAACCATTGAGTTTTAAAGTGTCTTATTATCATTCTTTGATGCCTGCAGCCTAGTAGCAGACTGCCCGTTCTCGGAGCATTATTCTTTATAAAGGGACACCAAACGTTTGGCCTTTTGGCTGTAAATATTGTGTCTCCATTGATTTTTTAAAATATGTGTGTGTGTGTGTGTTTTCCTGAATGTCAAGTGTTCTCAAAGTGCAGGGACTCCCCTGAGCACAAAGTGTGAGGAATTAGAGATGTTTTTTTCAAAAACAGAAGTTCTATGCAAGCAAAGAAGAAAGGGACCATAAAGGAAAAGCCAGAGTGAAAGAGGATTTTTTTAAAAAGATGGACGTAGACAAATATTGAGTTAGGAAAGAGGCAAGAATGTGATCTGCAAAGAAAACCACCACGCTGTCTGCAAGGAATATTGAAAGGGGATTTAACGTGGAATGCATGTAGCACATATTCAACACGGAGCTCACATGTGTTTAATTTGGGTGGCTTTTTCATTTAAAAATATAGAGAGAAATGAAGTCCACATGTGTTATGTTTGCTGCTTGTTCTTTGAAAGGACATGCTATGAGGACGAGCATTGCGTGTGCCCTGCATTCAAACGGATTTTAAATCGGAGAAATATATATTTCATGCCTGGTGAAGCAGGGGAAGCGAAGCTGGAAACACCAGCACCAGCTGAGTGAGGTCTGGGCTGAACATCTGCCACTTCCTTGTTGCAGGTGCTTCAACTGGGCATAGCCCAGAGGCAGGAGACATCTGTGCTGGCTGCGTGAGGTCTGGGCTGAACGTCTGCCGCTTCCTTGTTGCAGGTGTTTAGGCCTGAGCGTGGTCAAAGGCATGAGCCCAAGGGAAAGAGAACCACACAAGTGAAAGAGACTCTGCAGTCACACACACAAAATAATCCACTTCCAATCCACTTTCCAACTAGATTTTGCCAGTTTACAGAGTAAAATCCAGTTGGAAAGGGCACTGAAACTGAATTGAAAGTGGGTTATTTCATGTGTGACCGTAGCCTCTGGCTTGCAGCTTCTGTCCCTGAACGAACCAGCCTAGCGGCTCCAGGACCAACCCAGGATGTTGGAGTAGTGTACCGTTCTGTTTTGTTTTTCTGGTTGTCCAAGTCGTATTTTTGTAAGCTGCTTTGTGTCTCTACTGAGGAGGAAACTGGGGTAGAAATGATGGAATCGATCTGCAACCTATCTATTTGGTATGATGCAAGACCAAACATATCTGGAGGGCCCTTAAATATGCAATCGTTTCTTAAAGATTGTTTATTCATAGGAGACTACTGTCAAATTCAGCATGAATGATATTCTAGCTACAGCTGCTTTGTAGGAAGCAAATGAAAACACGGGAAAGGATTCGGGGATCGCAGGCCTGGAGAGAGTCCTTCCCAGATCAAGGTTAGACCACTTGCAGTCCTTGGCTAGCCCTGACAGAAGCGCAACATGTGTCATTATGGTCACTTGGGGGAAAAGTCACAGCACCTGAGTACGCAACTTCCAAATGAAGGTACCATGTCCTACAAAGAGCCAGTCTGATGTAGTGGTTAGAAGCGCGGACTATAACCTGAGAGAACAGGGTTTGATTCCCTACTGCTCCACATGCAGCTGCTGGTGTGACCTTGGGTCAGTCACAAGTTCTTTCAGGGCTGTTCTCTCAAGAGCAGTCCTCGAAAGAGCTCCCTCAGCCCCACCGACCTCCCAGGGTGTCTGTTGTGGGGAGGGAAAGGTAAACTGTTCTGAGACTCCTTCGGGTACTGAAGGGCAGGATATAAATCCAATCTCTTCTCTCTTTCTCTCCTCTACAAAGAGTGCTTTCACGTGAGCCCTCCTTGCAGCAGCCCTGCCCATTCCCTCTTGCCTGAGGACTGGCAGATTATGACCCAGCCCTTTAGGCGTAGAGTTCTGAATGAATGGTAGAACAGATGGGGGGTTTTTTGCAGAAGATCCTGGGTTCAGTCCCTGGCATCTCCACCTAAAATATCTCAGGGGATAGGTACTGGGGAAGATCTCTGCCACTGTGACCCCTGGAGAGCAGCTGCCTGTCATATTGGTTTGCTAGGGTGATGTTGCCAACATTCCGGTTTTACCAGGAAGTGACATGAGGTAGCTCTAGGAATCACCAGGAACTCTATGGTTTTATCCAGAAGTGGCACAGCAGTGTCATCAGTGTCACACACACACACCCATGTCCCCTCCCCCAGCCCTCCTGCCAGTTGCCAGGCTCATTCTGACAACTGTATTGTCAGAGCAGAGAATACTGAGCTAGATTGAGATTATCTGACTCGGTTTCAGGCCGTGTCATTGTCTCCTCGTAAGTGAACTTGTGATTGGACCCCAATATTTACGGTGGGTTAAAGAGATCTAGACAAATAATTGCCAGACTTTACAGCTGACGGTATACGTAGGATTATCCTGTCCTCGAACAGCAAATCCTCCTGCCCCCTGTCTATGAATAATACATCTTGCTAGAAGAGTGCAGTCAGATATGAATATAATGAGATACATTTCAGAGGTCTGCCTGTGGTTCACGCATCAAACGCTGATCCTCCAGGCTGCCTTGTATAGGTCTATAGGCTTGGGACGTTAGAGAAATGAAGAGAGTCATGCTAACAGTGCCCCCGCTCCCGTTACAGATGTAAGATGACAGTGATTGCTCCCAGGCATACTAATTACAAAGTATTTAGCAGTCAGTGTCTAGCATACACCTGCTAGAAGCAAGGACGGGGGGGGGGAGAAGGGAGGGGCAGGACACTCCTATTCCATCCATTACGCAGATTCCCAGCTGAAAGGGGAGTTCTAAAAGATGGCGGCTGGCAAAAGACCTGTACGTTATTAGGGGGTCTCAGTGTGTATGTTGTGCATTGCAGATACCTTGGGAAGAATGTGATAATTCTCTGCACATGGAAAACCACTAGCTGTCTCTCCCACAATCACCTACCAACAGGAGGTTCACGAACGCATGAAGCTGCCTTATACTGAACTGGTCCATCAAGTTTAACACTGTCTATTCTGACTGGCTGTAACTCTCCGAGGTCTCCGGGAGTATTTGAAATCACCTCCTTCCTGATCCTTTCAACTGGAAACGCCGGGGATTGAACACGGCAACTTCTGTATGCCAAGCTGATGCTCTACCACTAAGCCACGGCATCTACCAAGGTGAGACGTTTTTGCACACACTGCGGGGTTGTCCCTAAGTGAAGTGCTTCATTTTTCACCAGCGGGATGCAATTCTTGACACCGCTGGAGTGTTTCCTGCCCTTGGTATGCTGGGAGTCAGACCTCCCCTTCCAGCTGTAGACCTCTCTGGATGACACACGCAGAACAATCTCAGTGTGCCCTGAGGGAGAAGGGAATAAGAATGCTGACCTGCCTGTCCCTCGTACATGTGATTGTCAGAATGGGAGCATGGCACCTATATGTGCACAGAGTATATACATATAGTCCTTATCACCATGATCAGGAAAACTGGGTTTTTTTAATGTTCTCAGTCATAAGAATGGAGCCTACAGATGCACATGGATAGGGGCCATGCTCATGTTATGGTTGATCACACACACTCGTTCTCACTTTCACTCCACACATATTGAGAGCACCTACCACTGTCTTCTGAGGGGTGCTTTGTCCCAGAATATAGTTTGCTAGACTCAGCTTGGGTTCTACCGGGGTGCTTTGTCCCAGAATATAGTTTGCTTACATGCCCGGGGGATCTGCTAGACTCAGCTTGGGTTCTACGGCTTTAGATGATGTCTCTGATCAGAACCTTCTGTCTGCTTTGACTATGAGGGGCCATGGCTGAGTGGTAGAGCATCTGCTTGGCATGCGGAAGGTCCCAGGTTCAATCCCAGGCATCTCCAGTTAAAAGATCAGGTAGGAGGTGATGTGAAAGACCTCTGCCTGGGACCCTGGAGAGCCACTGCCAGTCTGAGTAGACAATACTAACCTTGATGGACCAAGGGTCTGATTTGGTATAAGGCAGCTCCATGTGTTCATATGACTGATTTTACTGTGACAGCTACTCACACAAAAGGACACAATTGCCATTATTCAGTTCACAGTGACTTCTAGGTTAGACTGTTGCAATGTGCCATATGTGGAACTTCCCACTAAGACTGTCCAGAAATTTCAGTTGATCAAACCTGTTGCCACTTCACTTGTTATCAGATGTGTACAGGAGAGACCGTATTTCACTCTTGTAGTGTGAACTTCAGAGCGGGAAGGCAGCAGGATACAGCCCGATCTTGTCAGATCTGGGGAGCTGAGCAGGGTCGCTCCTTGGATGACAGACCAACAAGAAAGAGTCTGCAGAGGAAGGCAATGGCCAGCCACCTCTGCTTCTCACTTGCCTTGAAAGCCCCTCGCTGGAGATGCCGTAAATCAGTTGCGACTTGATGACACATACGTACATACATACGTGCCATGAACTTCATTGGTTACATCTCTGCTTCTGGACATAATTCAGCATAAAAATCTTGATCTTTTAAGACCTAAATGGCTCTGGATAAATGTGCTTGAAGCAATGTCCATTGTTGTATGGCCCCTCCCATTCTTTTAGACTGGCTCAAAGCAGAGCCTGCGGTATTAATTTATCCCCCTTGCCAATATGATAGGTGAACGGGACGTTCATTTTTAGAGTATATGAAGGAAATGTTATTGGGTTTTTTTATTATCATATATTCCTAATTTGATTTTAATCTATATTTAATGGGATTATGGGGATTTCAATGCAAAGTTTTAATTTATTTATATGTTTATTTATAAATCAGATTTCTAAGCCACCCTCCCCAATACTTGGGGCTCAGGGCAGTGTACAACATCCAAGAATACAATTGTCCGTTTAAATAAATTTAAAACTGTAAAAACAATTCCAGATGGTGTCTAAAACCAAATTATCCTTACCCCAAGGGGGCGAGGTGAATGGAAGGGAGGCCAGGCTAATTAAAAAAAACATTGCTGTCCTCAACCAAATGCCTGGTGGAATATCTCTGCCTTACAGGCCATGGGGTACTGCACTAGGTCCCGCAGGGCACTAGGGTTGCCAAATGGGCCCGGGGGGGTGGGGAATCCCCCGCTTCGGAGGCCCAATTTCCGCCGTGGTGGAATTGGGCCCTGGGGGAACCCCGCCCCCGAAGCTGCGTCACCAAAGGTGACGCAGCCACGTTGCTGACGTTGGGGGCGTGGCTGAGCGGGGGGGTGTCTAGTCTTTTTTTAGGTTAGCTGTGAATTACCTTGAAAACTTATCCAAAATATAAAGTAGTACAGAAACTTTGTAATATAATCATAACAACCACAGCAGCAACAATGATACTAATATGTGGTTCCATAGAACTTAATGGGAACCAGTGGGAACAGAGTCAGCTCATCTCTCTCTGTCTCTCTCCAGGTCTACCCTTCATCTGCCTGTTTCTACACTAGTTTCCATTTCTAGGTATAATGCTTGTTTGACATTTATTACGGTCAAAGACCAGCAGACATATATTAACAAAGTAAATTCAAGAAGGTGTATATAAAAGGTACTATAAAAATATTTAGAAATATTTACAATAAAATTCACTATGTCATCACTGTGGCCCGGTGGGCTCTGATAGCCACACAGAGTCTTGCAACCGTATCTGAGATTCTAGCAGGGGTCATTTCGTAGAAAAAGAGCTAGGGGGACTCATTAGCATAACTCATTAGCATATGCCACACCCCCTGACATCACCGGAAGTGTGTCCTCCCCACAGCCGGCGGCGACCTCCAGCGGGCACCAGCAGGGAGCTCCAGGCCCCGCCCTCCCGCACCTCACCCGGGGGGATGGCGTCCCCCCGCGTCCCCCCCCAAATGACCCCTGGATTCTAGGCTCAAAGTCAGCTAGCAGAAAGAAGATCAACCATTCCTCCAATCTTCCTGGAATCCTTTGAAGGACAGGCAGTATAAATATACTGAGAAGTGGCAGACAGACAGACAGATACTAGTTATTGGTACAGTCAAACCTTTGTTACTAGTATTAGGCAACATTTTATGCTTGGTTTACTTTGATCTATCATTCCAAGTTATGCTGCCTTTCCATCCAGAGGGTGCAAGCCAGGCATGACCTTTATACTTTTGTCTTCTAGAGAGATGTTGCCATTTCCCATCATATCCTACCACAGTTTGAAAAATTATTTTATTTTTCTGGAGTTATGTCCAGTTTTTCCCCCTACCTGTCTTATGGCGGTACAAATCCCATGAATCATAGACCAATGGATCTTGATTTTTTTAAACAAAATCAAGGATGGCCGGCAGTGGAATGTGTGACTTGTATGCCTTACAATATTTTTTTCAGCTGCATTATAGCAGAATGCTTTAGCACTGTTCACTTAAGATGGAATCAGATAATTGTTTTATTTTATTGCACCAGGCTAAATTTTGCCCTGGATCTTCTGCATATATATATTTTTTATTTTGTTAGATTTTTATCCTGCCCCTCCCCCAGAATGGGGCTTGGGCAGCTCACAACATGACAATACAGCAACAATAATAAAAACATAATTCTAATAAAATCCAATTAAGTTAAATTAAAATCCAGTTAATTTAACATACAGCTTTTGGCATAGAAATCCACTTTGCTGTTGGTAGAGTCCACCAGAATTACATTAGTGGAATGCCTGGTGGAATAACTCTGTCTTACATGCCCTGCGGGATGCAGATAAATCCCGCCAAGCACAAATCTCCTCGGACGGAGCATTCCGCCAGGCTGGGGCCACGATGAAAAAGGCCCTTGCCCTTGTTGCACTCAGATGGGAAAATCAAGGACCAGGCACCACCACCAAAAGCTCACATATGGCTGAACAGAATCAACAGATCTTGCTAATCTAAATTAACAGATTTAACCAATCTTGCTCGACTGAATCAACAGATCTTGCTAAGCCACAGAGGTGACTCACGTTGCGCCTGCCCATGTCACAATACAATAATCACTGTTTTTCATTCCTTTTGCTGTATCTAATCTGTTACAGGGAAATGGAACAATTTTATTCATATGCGCAGCATAGCGAGCTGCCTGCAAAGCATTCTGCAATTATTGTTATATTCAGCAATCTCAGCTTTGGAACCACAGTCCCTAAAAGTATACAGCTTTTGCAACTTAGAATAACTTCCAAGCACAATACACTGGTCAACATTTAAAAAAAACAAAAACCCTGGTGTCACATCCAAGGGGGCTTTCTTCTTCTGTTTTCTCCAAGTGCCAACCCCCATGCCTTTGAGACTCTAGGGTTGGTGGTCTGGAAGCCGACAACCCAGGCAAAAGGCTGGTTGTCCCTGGATAGGCCGGCTGGGAGAAAAACCAAGCAAGAGACAGGCTGGGCAAGCAGATGGACAAACAGGCAGGGATGGTTTGTAAGGCATGCAGTGAAGCCTCATCTTTTCCGAAAGCCAGTTTGGTGTAGTGGTTAAGAGTGGTGGACTCTAATCTGGAGAACCGGGTTCGATTCTTGACTCTTCCACATGAAGCCAGCTGGGTGACCTTGGGTCAGTCACAGTTCATTCAGAGCTCTCTCAGCCCCTAAAAAAACAAGTCTAGCTCACCACTAGCATAGCACTAAGAGCTAGAACTTGTGGCTGCCAGACAATCTTTGGATCTCCTGGCTATCCTACACACAATGCCATATGATAATTTTTCCCACCTTTTCTCCTGTCAACTACTAAATTGGTAAGGTGCAATGGCTACATTCAGAGGTCATGAACAGCAAACGGAAGTTTATTCATGATGACCGTGTGCCCAGCTTGTTGCCTTGGGCATGTGCTCCTTTCTCCCTTCACAGGCAGAGCCCTAAGGTTGCCAGCTTCCAGGTGGATCCTGGAGATTTTCCAGTATTCCTATTCATTTCCAGAGATCTATTCCCCTGGAGAAAACGGCAGTTTTGGAGGGTGAACTCTGTGAAGAAGGTTGGTTTTTTTATACTCCACTTTTCTCTCCCTTAAGAAATCTCAGAATGGCTTACAATTGCCTTTCCCTTCCTTTCCCCACAACAGTCACCTTGTGAGGCAGAGGAGAATCATAGAATCACAGTGTTGGAAGGGATCTCCAGGGTCATCTAGTCCAACCCCCTTCTCAATACAGGAAATTCACAAATACCTCCACATCCCCAGTGACCCCTGTTCCACACCCAGAAGATGACAAAAACCCTCCAGGATCTCCAGTCAAAATGGCCTGGAGAAAAATTGCTTCCTGACCCCAAAGTGGCAATCAGCATTTCCCTGGTCGTGTAAGAAAGGGCCACATGAGCTAAGCACTGAGATAACCCTTCCTGCCCTCCCTCTCGTGGTCTTCCTAAGTTCACAGAATCCACATTGCTGTCAGATGGACATCTAGCCTCTGTCTGAAAACCTCCAAAGAAGGAGAGCCCACCACCTCCAAAGAAACCCTGTGAGAACATAAGAACATAACAGATGACAATGTTGGATCAGGCCAAAGGCCCATCCAGTCCAACACTCTGTATCACACAGTGGCCAGAAATACTAGTGCCATCAGGAGGTCCACCAGTAGGGCCAGGACTTAACCACTACACCATGCTGGCTCTCCGCACTACCATGTCAAAGTCCCTCCCCTCCACTGGCTCAACCCTCCCATCTCCAGGCATTTCCCAACTCAGAGCTGGCAACCCAAAGTTCACCACTGAACCCTTCCTGTGTTATTTTGTTCTGTTGGTGTGCTTGTTTTGCGGGTGGGATTGCAACCCTGATTTTAAGACATTATTTCTGAAAAGAGAACACAAAACAAAAAGCATTCCCCTCCCCCCAAAAAGAAAGAACCAAACTGGTTTTTGGAAACAAAGAAATGCATAAATAAAGGTTTTGAATAATTTCTAAACACGTTGATGCACCTGAATCACGATGGGCACAAATTTGCAAACAAAAGATCTTGGGGAAAACAGCCCTCTCCCTTGCTTAAGAGACACGAGGCCTGAATTCATTAAGGCTCATGTCCCTGTTGCGCTTAGAACTTTGCACTAAGTAATAGAAACCCCTTCACACATGCCTGCCTCCTCTCACTGTTTATAAGTCATTTTGAAGCACTGGGGGAGTGGAGGGGGAGGCATGTGAGGAAAATGAAGGGTATGAATGATAGATGAAGATTTAACTGTGGAGATTTAGAAAAATGAAACGAGAGAGGGAGAAGATGGTGCTCTTGCATATGCTCTGTGTTTCTTTTAAATATTAAGAAAAAAACGGAGCAAATGGGTTTTGTTCCGGTATAATGAAAGTGGCACAGTTACATTTCCAGGCTGGCACAGAACCGACATTGCATAGCGGGGAGACAGAGCAAGAGCTCGAAATGACATCCAGGCACAGCGCAGAAAATAAAAACCAGCAACTGTCTATAAAGGTACCAAGCCAGGAAGCTGATGGAGGTAGCAAATAAGAGGGCTGTGATATAGGTTTTTATTTTGCATTGGGCATCTTGTTCCCCGAAGCCTGACTCTCTTCATGATGGATGACAAAATCTGTTTGGAGCAGTTCTGCTGCTTTCGCGCCTACACAGGCCGAGTTCAGACTGGCAGTTTGGCCCGGCAGCCAAAAGTTTCAGGAGCGTTTCAGGAGCGGATTAAAGGGGCGG
>NW_015164734.1:41073-47070 GCF_001447785.1 Gekko japonicus
GTTGCCAGCTCCAAGTTGGGAAATGCCTGGAAGTTTTGGGGGGTGGAGCCTGAGGAGGGCGGGGTTTGAGGAGGGGAGGGACTTCGATGCCACAAAGTCCACCTTCCAAAGCAGCCATTTTCTCCAGACGAACTGATCTCTGTTGCCTGGAGGTCAGTTGTCATAGCAGGAGCTCTCCGGCCACCACCTGGAGGCTGTCAAACAAAGTATACACACCGTGATAAAATGACAAAAATTACAAATTCTATAAACAATTACATTTATGTAATGCAATTAATATCTCCATTTCTATGTACCAACAATTCAACAGTCTTTGAGTGTCCCTTATACTGCTGATTACAGTCACATTCATTCATTCAACGGGTGAACGCCATATATTCCAACCACCAAATGTGCTTGCTAGGATTTGACCTTGTTGAAAACTGGAAGCTACAGAGAACAAATTTAGAATCCAGTGGCACCTTTAAGACCAACAAAGGTTTATTCAAGGTATGAGCTTTTGTGTGCATGCACACTTTATCAAATAGCTACAGAGGTCGTCAACCAACTTTATCTTCCCCTCTGTGCTTCCACAAAGACTCCAACAGGCCCATATATTCCAACCATCAAATGTCTTTGCCATGAGTTGACCTTGTTGCAAACTGGAGTTTTCAGCAACGTCAAATCATAGCGGGGATATTTGATGGCTGGAATATATGGAGTTCACCTGTTGAATGAATGGATAAATGTGACTGTAATCAGCAGTTTATAAGGGACACTAAAAGATTATTGAATTGTTGGTACATAGAAATTGAGATATTAATTGCATTACATAAATGTAATTGTTTATAGAAGTTGTAATTTTCAACATTTTTCACGGTGTATAAACTTTGTCTGACAACCTGTCCTGTGATCTCTCTACTTTTGTAATCACCTTGAGGCTGACAATCTAAAGAAGAAGGAGGAGGAGGAGGAGATTGGATTGGATTGATACCCCTCCCTTCACTCGGAGTCTCAGAGCGGCTTACAAACTCCTTTCCCCTGTGAGGAAAGTGGGGCTGAGAGAGCTCTTTCAAGAACTGCTCTTTCAAGGACAGCTCTTGTCAGAACTATGGCTTGCCCAAGGTCATCCAGCAGCTGCAAGTGGAGGAGTGGGGAATCAATCCCGGTTCTCTGGGATTAGAGTCTGCCCACTTAACCACTACACCAAACTGGCACATGTGCAGAACTTTATTCCTTTAACCCTCTATTTACTCTGGAGGACATAGTGTCTTTTCTGATCAATCATTGCAATTTGGGTTGTTGTTTTTTTGGGGGGGGGGTTAATGGTGCTGTAATAATTTACAGAACAATGACCCGGTTCTGCTGGCAGTCCAGAAATCTAATTAGTATCACAGAAGCATCATGCCATTGATTAGGCACTGTGCCTATTGCCTGCCCAGCCCTGTATGACAGTTCCCAAGTGACCTTGCAAAAACATCACCAAACATGACATTTAGAACACTCCCCCCAAAACACACAAACAGACACAACACACTATCTTTTAAAATTGGGGCAAGTGGTGCTCTGTCTTCTTGGTGCTTGGGGGGGGGTCAACAGTGGGAGGGCTTCTAATGTCCTGGCCCCACTGGTGGACCTCCTGATGGCACTGGTATTTCTGGCCACTGTGTGACACAGAGTGTTGGACTGGATGGGCCTTTGGCCTGATCCAACATTGGCGTCTCTTATGTTCTTATGTTCTTATGTACTAGGATCATAATTAGCAGGCCGAACAGAATGTGAGCTAGCCAGGGTTCCTCTACCACTAATATGAAGCCAGTTACCTATCAGGCACAGTCAAATTGTCTCTAATTCTGTAGGCCATTCAATTATTCAGGCAGTCATCCAGGGACCAGAAGGGGCATTTGCCACACACACGGACTCCACCCCCCTGCGGAGTGGCCAGGTCCCATCGTAAAATAAATCTATCACTTACAGCGTCACAGTTAATGGAACACCTTGCCAAGCATAGCTGGGTCATTATGTACAAAATCCCAATGACAGATGTAACATTATAGTGTGGAATGTCTGTTTTTCTAACAATTTGGTCTGGTTTGCCTTTTCCTGATGAAGGACACTGTAGGCAAATCTTTTACCCATGTCGTGATTAAAATTTAGTAGAGCCACCAAGGGCCACATAAAATTATATAGGGGGACCAGATCCACTCGTCATTCCACCAGTTGGCCATTTGTGCTGTATAAATATGCACATACATGCAGAAAATGTCCCTGATACTTCAGAGCCTGTTATACTTTTGGTTCTTTGATCAGCACCTAGTCTATTTTTTTTAAGCCTGAATACAGATGGTAAAATGTATTTTCTTAATTGCCCAGATAATCAATAGCTCATTCTCATTCTAACCCAGGGATTCCCCTATGTGCCTTAAATAACCTATGAGAAGATCATTTACATCTCAATAACAATTCGTAACAATGTCACGTCATTAAAACCTGAACTGGATCTCAATAATGTAGGTTAGTGACCAGTAAGGGGACTTTATTACCCGGGGCAAGCCCTCTGGGGCTGGAAAACATCAGAAGTGCTGCAAACTCGGTATTGACTAGATATTTTATGAAATAAGCCCAATATCTTCCTTTAGGAATGGCTTTGGAGATGGAGAAAAGCACTTTCCTGCGGGATATGCAATGTCTCTTTCCAAATCTTGGGAAGATCCATAACGTAAAAGGTAAAATAAACAAAGAGCTTTGCAGTCACTCTGAGAACTTACTTGTCTCATTATCCAGAATGTATTTAGAATGTTCCATATCAGATGGTAATTGGCGAGAGTGCAGGGGAAATGAAAGTTACTACCTGGAGACACAGACAGGTATAACTGTTGGGGAATGCACTTTTTAAGAGTACTTTTGTGTGAGAACAACGCGCAACACTTGGTGATGAGACTGAAAATTTTATGTTAATTAAACAACCCCTAACCACTCGGTACATTTTGCGATATATACACTTTGTAATTACCTCCATTATTGAGATTGCGAGCTTGATTTATCCTTGCCACCGTCACATTCTAGCTTCTGTTATTTTTGTCTTTAGGAGAGAAAAAAACAGGTCCCAGGGAGGGAATATAAAACTATTACTGTAAATTAAATATTAAAGCTAACTTATTTTTCGCATAAGAACTGTGTCATATAATGATGATAACTGTTGTTAAGATAGGAACCCCTCTCTCTCTATTTTTGGCATTTTGTAAAAAAAAATAGAAAACCTTTGACGGAGACGGGCTTTCTAGCTGCTCCCTTTCTCTGCCCCCCCCTTCATTTTGAGAGGCATTGTTTTTATGAATGACAGTAGCTTTAGGGGGCAGCTATTATAGTCTTAGTTTAGCGATTAAGAAATACAACATTGGTGAAAGAGCTAGGCCTTTTAGTCTAGAATGGATTATCACTTGATCCCTTCCTTAAGCATTTTTATACAAGAGTGCATTATCCTTGGAGCCACCCTAGGCTCCATGCCTCATTAACCTGGGCGTTAGATAAATCAAAGGCAGCCTCAGAGACAAAGATAAGCAAACTGCAGGCCAGCAGGACGATGATGTATGGATCCAAGAGGCTAATAGGAAAGTATTGACAGGGAAATGGTGTGCTTATCCTGCAATCACTGCATATTGCCATGAGAGCTCCCCAAAGCAGATGGGGGGATACACTTTAGGGAATGCACAAGCCTGAGATTTGCGAGGCAGAAATATATTCCCCCCCTCTTATATCTTCCGTCCAGAGAAGAACTTACTTTCTTTGCAGCAAGCGTGGCAGAACATTACAGCGCCTGGGCAGATGGCGTGAAAGCAACCCCCTGAGAGGTTCATTCAATTTCAGCTGTCTGTAAGACACTCTGGGTAAATGCTCGTTCCAGCCTTAAGATGGTGGGTAAAATGTAATGCAAATGCTGATGTATACGGAAGACTTTGCATGCGCTGGAAATAATAAAGATGCCTTTTTGTGTGTCTGAAACGTGTGGTATAGGATAAGGTGAAAAAAAAAAAATTGGCCCCACTTTATATTAGAGTCACCATCGCTGAACATGAAGCAACAGGATAAATATTCAGTTTTTCTCATCCTGGACCAATGCAGAGGCTTGGTGGCCCCTGCACAATCTTCTGTGCATTCACACAGGGCCACTGCAGCCTCCAAACTCATCAGGAATGCAGCACCCAGTAATATGAAGCAACCACTCCTCCTAGGGCCTATATATGAGCTAGTGCATTGGAGTCGTTAGAGTGTCAGACTAGTGTTAAGTCGCTCGCTTAACAAAGTAGTCGGAGAGTGATTCAGCAAAGATTTAGCTTTATTCATCAGTTCGAACACAACTCCAACATGGATCAACATCTGATAGCCAGAACAGCTTTTACATTGCAGCTGTTCTGCTTTTAAACTCTCCCGGCTAATGTAGCCACGCCTACTGTACATTTACCAACCAATAAGGTTGTATGCATAAGGACCAATCACGGACGTTCCCGCTCAGGGAGCTTGCTGACAAGTGATTGGTTGGTTCTTCCTGGGCTAGCAATGTGATTGGATGGATTTGGATCCTAGCCCAGGACAAAGCTTAATATAGCATTTCAATTATGCTGTTCACATACAGTTATGCATTCAATGGCAGCTATTGAATACATTACAACTAGGATCTGGGGCCCCAGGTTTTTCATCCCCATTCTGCTATGGAAGCTTGTTGGGTGATCTTGGGTCAGTCACTCAGCATAACCTACCGCGGAAGGTTGTTGTGAGGATGAAATGGAGGAGAGGAGAGAGGTTTAAGCCGCTTTAGGCCCCCACAGTGGGAAGCAGAATGATGTCTAAATAAGTATGTAAACATGAGGCCACTGTGTTCTGACAATCATGGTGGTCTTTGGGGGACCTGGGTTTTGGCCACTGCGTGACACAGACTGTTGGTCTAGATGGACCATTGGCCTGGCCCAACATGGCTTCTCTTATGTTCTTATGACATGATAGGATCATATAAATCACAGTAGCCATGCATACGGGTCCATTTGTTTGTGCTGGTTCATACAGGTGATTTCTCCAGATGATCCATGGCCACTGGCCCCGCATGACTTCACAGGTGCCACAACTGGTCCCTAGAAAAACTTAGGCTAAATTCCAGGTGTTGTTGTTGTTCAGTGGAGATGGAACAAAATCCCAAACCTGTGTGTATGTTAAGTGCTACCAAGTCACTTCTGACGTATGGTGACCCTATGAATTAATGACTTCCAAAACCTCCTATCATTAATAGCTTTGCTCAGTTCTTTGCAAACTGAGGGCCATGGTCTCCTTTGTAGAGTCAATCCGTCTTATGTGGGGTCTTCTGTTTTCACGTTGCCAACAACATTTCCTAACGTTATTGTCTTGTCCCGTGACTCTTGTCTTCTCATAATGTGACCAAAGTACAATAGTCAAACCTGTACAGAGCCACCTTATTGCTTCACATATGTGAGGGCCAATCTTAGACCATAATGTGACCAAAGTACAATAGCCAAACCTGTACAGAGCCAAACCTGTACAAACCTGTATTGCTTCACATATGTGAGGGCCAATCCTAGGCTAAAAGTAAATCCTGCTCATTTAGACATAGTTTTAAGAGTAGTTAATTAAGCTGGTGTGACCACAGTGATCTTTTTTGGTAAGGAAGCGGAAGGCAAGTCATATTTCCTTCTTCCTGGAATTATAAAATGTTGTCATGCTATATCAGGTACAATTGATGTAGTTACTTATACCCTGCTTTTCTCCCCATGGAGATCCAAAGCAGTTTAACATTATTTTTTCCTCCATTTTATTCCCATAACCACCGCCATCCTGTAGACTTAGGTTGAGATGGTCCAAGATCACCCAGTGAGCCTCCATGGCAGAGCAGGAATTCAAACCTGGGTCTTCCCAGCTCTAGGGTTGCCAACCTCCAGGTGAGATCCGGAGATCTCCTGGAATTACAGCTGATCTCCAGACAACAGAGATCAGTTCCCCTGGAGAAAATGG
>NW_015164734.1:47086-52554 GCF_001447785.1 Gekko japonicus
CCTGGAATTATAAAATGTTGTCATGCTATATCAGGTACAACTGATGTGGTTACTTATACCCTGCTTTTCTCCCCATGGAGATCCAAAGCAGTTTAACATTATTTTTTCCTCCATTTTATTCCCACGACCACCACCATCCTGTACACTTAGGTCGAGATGGTCCAAGATCACACAGTGAGCCTCCATGGCAGAGCAGGAATTCAAACCTGGGTCTTCCCAGCTCTAGGGTTGCCAACCTCCAGATCTCCTGGAATTACAGCTGATGTCCAGACAACAGAGATCAGTTCCCCTGGAGAAAATGGGTGCTTTGCAGGGAAGAAGGTATGGCATTTGCAGGGAGGAACGCGGCATCATGGGTGTTGATGGCGATGCTTGTGCCAGGCATGTATCCGCCCAGTGCTGCGTGAATTGCACTGGCTGCCTATTGAATAGCGGATCCATTTCAAGGTGTTGGTGCTTACCTTTAAAGCCTTATATGACCAGGGGCCAGCATACCTTCGGGACCACCTCTCTCCATATGAGCCCCATAGAGCACTGAGGTCTCCATATGAGCCCCATAGAACACTGAGGTCTACAAATCAACATCTTTCGGTAGTCCCTGGCCCCCAGGGATGTCAAACTTGCCTCAACTAGGGCCAGGGCCTTTTTGGCCCTGCCCCCCTCCCCCGTGGAATGAGCTCCCATGTGAGATCAGGGCCCTGTGGGATTTATTAGAGTTCTATGGGGTCCGTAAGACAGAGCTCTTCCACCGGGCTTTTGGTTGAGGTGGTGGACATCCCTCCTCCCTCCCTGTTGAACTCCCATCAGTGGCCTGGATCTGAAGAGCCACCTGGGAACCCACACTTCTGTGACATCTAAATTATGGAGGTCTGACTAAATTTTTACATGGTATTTTATTATCTACGTTGTTTTAACTTGTGGTTTTAAAGTCATTTTTAATTGTACTGTATTACTGATGGAACCCACCTTAAGTCTGCTCACAGGGTAGGGCGGGATACAAGACCCATAAAATCTTCAGGAATTTCCCAACTCGGAGCTGGCAACCATATCCAGATCCTACCTCAATACCTGAACTACTATACCATGCCAACTGGAAGCAAGAGGAGGTTTTTATTTATTCATTCATTTATCAAATTTGTACCCCGCCCTCCCCGCAACGCAGGCTCAGGGCGGCTCCAGGTAACATAAATACAGAATAAAACATACATAATTAAAACACAACAATTAAAATTAAAGTTGCCAACTGACCAGAAAATAGTAATTTGGCCATTTCCGGTTGCGTCTGTGGCCAATTATCAGAAAAAGCACAGAGGAGGAGAATATTTTCCTCTTCAGCCATGTTGTAATTTTTAAAAAAAGCAAAACTAGGTATACTTTGTGCTGACAGCAGTTTTTGGGGCTGACTCAACCCCCAGAAGCTCTTGGTTCCCCAAAGTATGGTGGACGCTACTCGCAAACTTGCCCTGGGCTCTGCCCCCAGGCCTTGCCCAGGCATGAGGATTTCTTATTTCAGGTGTGAGCAACCTCATGTTACATGCATCGCCATTCATTTGCAATTGAGTAGAAATGGATTACTAGGTGGAAAATGTTCAGTACCAAGCGGGATTACAAATGGGCCAACCCAACCAGATTTTAGATCTGACCTCCTGTGTTCCCTCCCTAGAAGATGATAGGCACTGACAAGAGGAAAAACCCTGATTTTTTCGTATTGAGCTTCGCTCCTTTCTTCCCTAGAGAAGATAAGGTTGTGAGGGGAAGGAAGCAATATCCTGCCTTGTTCCCAGCAGAATTAGAGTTCAGGCTTCCCCTTCCTAATCTTCAGACCACATCCCTAGCTTGATAAATGGAAGGGCTGGAAGGAAATCAGGCAGCCCAAACACCTTAGCAAGCTCTTGATTACTTGCTTCTTATCAATTCTAGGGCTGCTTTGCATTGAGATGGAGGATATGTGAAAACTGCTCGTACTTGCAGGGTTCCAAGTTGGTAGTAAGGGTCTTTAACCTATGCTCCAGCTCCTTGGAGTGCAGTGTTCTTTTCATACGTAATTAATCTATGGCATAACCTAAATTGGCACTAGCATACCTGTCGTCTATGCTAAGAGGCTGGTGCAAAAGCTAAATGAGATGTTAAGCTCAAGAAATGCTTTCAGCATATTCCACATCAGTAGGGTCGCCAGGCATGACCTGGCGTGGCAACTGGCAAGAGATGGGGGGAGGTCAGTACTTATTGCAGGGGGGGCAGAAATCTTCCTCACTGCACGATGACACCACAAAGCCTCTTACTGTTTTGGGGAACCAGGGTTGTTTAGAACTGTAAACTTTTCCCTCAGCTACAAGATGTTATTAGGGTAGCAAGTGTAAAGGATTTGGGTTTGCTGCTAGGGAGGGGCATGGACCACATATTTGCGGTTCAGTCTGTGGTTCATGGCTGAACCACGAATCAAACCATGAACCTATATGAATTGGAAGGTTGGTTCGTGAACCGAACTGGTTCATATGGTTTTGTGAGCCCTGCTTTCTGCTCCTCACCGCTTTTTGTGGGGAGCAGAAAGCAGGGGTTTAAATAGCTCCAAGCCATTTCAGTTTGTGAACCACAAACCAGCCAAAATTCATCAAGAACAAATGTTCATGAGCCGGTTCATGCCCATCCTTATTTGCTGCCATGAGGTAAGTTTTATGGTGAGCAAGAAGTACATGGAAATCACTGAGGCAGGAGTTGTATCAAAAAAACAAAGAAGACTTCTCTATTTACAGGTTGGTTTCAAAGAACAGATCAACAGCACAGATCTCCAGGTAGGCAAAGGAGAAACCTGGATGAGGCACCTAAATTTAAGCTCATTAAGGCTTCAGAGTGTGGTCTGTTTAATGCTTGCAGGTACAAATGGGCTTTCACTGACTGGTCCCTAAGTTGGACCCTTTCACAAACACACAGGATTCCACCCACACCAGCCTGCCCTTTCCCCAAAATGAGGCTAAATGTTGCTTTCACACACACAAAATAATGCACTTTCAATGCACTTTGCAACTGAATTTTACCGTGTGGAATGGCAAAATCCACTTGCAAACAGCTGAAGTGGATTGAAACTGTATTATTTAGCATGTGTGAAAGAGTCTAAGGTCTGCTCATCACTAGAGACAGGGCTCACAATCGGGTATCGTGTCATCTCCCAGAGATAGACTTAAACCACTTTGCCATGCTACTAGGTAGAGCTCCCCTTCAAATTGTCTGCTGTCCTGCTGAGGGAGACCCAAAACGATGACTGCCCTCTTCCTGAGGCAGACCTGAGCTAAGACTGCTGTGGTGCTTCTCTCCATTATTCCACTCCACCTCTGAAAGATGCTCGAATGCTGGAGCAGCATTCCCATAGACTATGGGATGAAACAGCTGAGTGGCTGCCTTTTCCCCTTCAGGTGAAGGACAACCTCCTGTCCATCACATTTGGCTTCTTATATCCAAGTTCCCCAGGGGGGGGAAATGAAATAATTCTGAGAACTAGAATCCATCCTTCCTTCTTGACAAGTGAATCCTCATTCATGTAGCAGTAATGGTTTTGTTGTTGTTGTTCAGTCGCACAGTCGAGTCCGACTCTTCGCGACCCCATGGATCATCTCCCGCCAGGCTCTCCTGTCTTCCGCCGTCCTCTGAAGTTGGCTCAATTTCATATTCGTTGCATCGATGACACTGTCTAACCATCTCATCCTTTGCCGTCCCCGTCTTCTTTGACCTTCAATCTTTCCCAGCATCAGGGTCTTCTCCAGGGAGTGCTCCCTTCTCATTTGGTGGCCAAAGTATTTGAGCTTCAGTTTCATTATCTGGCCTTCCAGGGAACAGTCAGGGTTGACTTCTTTTAGGATTGACTGATTTGATCTTTTTGCAGTCCAAGGGACTCTCAAGAGTCTTCTCCAGCACCATAGTTCAAAAGAATCTATTCTTCGGCGCTCGGCCTTCCTTATAGTCCAACTCTCGCAGCCATACATGACTACTGGGAATACCATTGCTTTGACCATGCGGACTTTTGTTGGCAGGGTGATGTCTCTACTTTTTATCATGCTGTTTAGGTTCACCATCGCTTTCCTCCCAAGGAGCAGGCGTCTTTTAATTTCATGGCTGCAGTCACAGTCTGCGGTGATCTGGGATCCCAGGAACGTGAAGTCTGTAACTACTTCCACGACTTCCCCTTCTATTTGCCAAGGAGTGATGGGGCCGGACGCCATGATCTTAGTTTTTTGATGTTGAGCTTCAAGCCCACTTTTGCACTCTCCTCTTTTACTCTGAGCAAGAGGCTCTTTAGGTCCTCTTTACTTTCTGGCATTAGAGTGGTATCGTCTGCATATCTGAGGTTGTTGATCTTTCCCCCAGCAATCTTAATTCCCGCTTGTGATTCATCCAGGCCAGCATTTCGCATGATGTACTCTGCATATATATTAAATAAGCAAGGTGACAATATACATCCTTGTCGTACTCCTTTTCCTATGCTGAACCAATCAGTTGTTCCATATCTGGTTCTAACTGTCGCTTCTTGGCCCTTATACAGGTTTCTCAAGAGACATGTGAGGTGGTCTGGTACTCCCATCTCTTTAAGGACCTGCCATAGTTTGTTGTAATGGTTTTAAGATGCATTAATTACTATTATTGCTTTTCTGGGGATAGAGTGCCAACTTGCCAGGATTTCCAACAGATATAGGGGTTGTCAACCTCCAAGCGGGACCTGGCACCCTCCTGGAATCACAACTTATCTCCAGACTGCAGAGATCAGTTCCCCTGGAGAAAATGGCCACCTCAGAAGGAAAACACTATGGAATACCATAGATTCAAGGGGATCTCCCTCCCCAAATTCCCCCTCCACATGCACCACACCCAGGTCTCCAGGAATTTCTGCTAGGGAAATTTCTGCTAGGGAATTTCCTAGCCCTATAGATATAGTTTAAGGTTTTATTATTTTTCCCATTAAGTTATTTTGACATGACCTGGATAGCTCAGGCAAGCCAGATCGTGTCAAATCTCGGAAGCTAAGCAGGGCCGACCCTGGCAGGTATTTGGATGGGAGACCTCCAGAGAGTACCAGGGCCAGGAGAGCCACTTCTCTAAATGTCCTCCATGCCCCAATAGGAGTCACCAGAGGTCATCATGACTTCCAGGCACGGGCACACACGTACGTGAGCACACACACACATGCACAGATGCAAAAAAGAAGTGGTTTCAAAAAGTGGACAAAATCATGGAGGAAATCATTACACCTGAGCCGGGACTTGCTTTCTTATTGACATTTTGCTGATGACTCCAAGGACCTTGTCCCAACTGACCTTGTGCTTCCTGTCCAAAGCCCGGCCTAGTTGATGCAACTGCATTATGCGGAGTCAGGCGTTTTGTTCATCTAGCTCAGCACTGTCTGTTCTTAGGTTCAAACAACACATGAAGCTGGGAGTTCCATACATGTAATTTGGTCCTAAACAATAACAGTGCAAAGG
>NW_015164734.1:52617-55397 GCF_001447785.1 Gekko japonicus
CAACCCCCTGCCCCAGGCTGCTTTTAACCTTGTTAAGAAAGGGGGGGGTAGAAAAAAGATAAGCTATCATGTTAGGGTTGCCAGTATCTATGGTCCTTTCCGCATTTGCCTGCCACTCTGAATTTTCATAGGCTGCAGTCACACACACTAAATAATCCACTTCCAGTCTGCTTTCCGACTGAATTTTGCCAGTTCACACAGTAGGCTTGCCAAGTCCCCACGAAGGGCGGGGAAACCCCCACCCCAGAGGCCCGTTCCCGGCCACCGGATCGGGCCCTGGGGGAACCCCACCCCGACGTGCGCGTCACCCGGAAGTGACGTGACATCGTCAGGCACGCTGGGGACGGGGCCGCGGTCATCCAAGGGAAAACTCTATGGTTTTCCCTCGGATGGTCGTGGCCCCGCCCCCAACATGCCCGACATCGTCACGTCACTTCTGGGTGATGTGCATGCAGCGCACGCGCGCTTCACACACACACTCCAGCCACCAGCAGGGAGTCCCCCGCTGGCGCTATATTTTGACTTGCCATCCCTATCACACAGTAAAAATCCAGTTGGAAAGTGCACTGGAAGTGGATTCCACTTGAGGCAATTTAAGTCCACAGCAAAACACCATCCAAATAACCCCGGGGCAACAGCAGGCTGAAGCCGAGCTGACCACTGGAGGGTGGTAATGTGATGCAGAACATGGGGAAACAACCGGAATAAAAAGAAGGTTGAACTCGATTTTAGTGCAGAATTGCTTGGAGGACACAGCGGTGAACATGGATTAAAAGGAGCGTGCAGAAAGGTCCTATGCTGGTCCAGGAGTTCATCTGATATCCTGACTGCAGAGATCAGTTCCTCTGGAGGAAATAACAGCTTTGGAAGGTGGACTGTCCGGCATCATATCATGACTGAACTCTTCTCTCTCTTCCCCAAACTCCTCCCTCCCCAGGGACTGCCCTCACATCTACAGGAATTTCCCAAGCCAGGGTTGACAACCTTAAACCATATTGACTAGGGGAACTGATACAGAGGGAGGAGCTAAAGCCCGCCTCCCCCAGAACTGCAGCCCTAATTCCTATTGGGCCATATTGCACCTCAGGAGTTCCAATCACAATCAAATCTGTGCCTTCCTGGCTGTGGCTCCCTGTCAGAGAAGGGTTTTTACCAACAGCTGCTACCCAGTCTCCTTTAACTAAAGTCGCTGGGGCTCAAACGTAGGACCTTCTGGGAGCAAAGTGTGAGCTCCACCACTGAGTCAAAGCCTCAGCCAGCAAAACATTGGCAAGTTTTTAAATTCTGCCACCACCACCCCACACCTCTTCATCCTGATCCCTGGGAGTACTGAATGGGGTAATTATGAAGACATTAGCAATTCAGATTCAGTTCTCTGAGGAGCAAAGGAAACAAGAAACCTTTTGCGCCACTTGATGCCCTGGTATAGAACCATCAGTCAAACATACCCATTTATGAGCAGCTTAAGCATCCTTCCACTTACTGGCCTTTATTATACCCCTTAATTGATACATTATAATAGTACCGCATGCCCTGTTATATTTCCATAAGATTCCCTCTGTTTCCTTGCTATGCGTTTGATGCTGCGCTGCACCACAATTCCCCATTTTTAAAAACAACAAATAGGTTTTTCTAGAAAAGAAAAGAAAATTATCTTAATCCAAACTATCGCTCTGTACCCTGGTCTCTCCTCTTGGGGGCTGGTATTTACCGCTTTATCGGAACATCTACCTTTAGAGCCAGAGAGCAGTTTGATTAATGAAGTTTCAGATTGGTACAAGGAGTTTTTACAGTCATTCAGGAAAGCTGTAAGTATTTCCTCCGCTCACCGGTGGTCCTTGTACCTTTAACAGACTTTTTATCTGGCTGCTCCCACGGCTTACAGCTGTGCCTGTTTGATGGCCTGATGGACTGGCTCTAGTACCCTGGGAGAGCGTCCAGGGTGCATCCATTACTCATCTGTGACAATAACCAATCGAGTAAGATGTAGAACTCAATTCCAGCAGAAAGACCTATAATGTCGGAGTCAGGAGGTTATCGTAGAGGGACTTGCATCTTGCTCCCCTACCTTTCTTATCGAGAGCTTTACAGCCCTTTGCCGGTAGCTGCGGTTCGGAAAGCTGAGAGCTGCAGATTTAGGACCCAGATTAGCCAGTATCTTCCTAAGTGGTCCCAGTCTTAATTGAAAAGTAATGGCTAAGTTTTAAAACACACACACATTGTAGGGATGGAAAACAAAACCGAAATCAGTGCCATGGAATTAACAGCCCTACGGGCACTTTTTCTAGTGGATCTTTCCATGCTGCAGTGATACAACTTCAGAGAAATTTGACTAATCATGCATGCATTTTTGTGCCTTTAGGTATTGCTTCTTTTTTGTTTTGTTTTTTTTCCTGGTTTTTTTCTAGTTCTTTT
The DNA here is from genome assembly GCF_001447785.1 of Gekko japonicus. Taxonomy (NCBI): domain Eukaryota; kingdom Metazoa; phylum Chordata; class Lepidosauria; order Squamata; family Gekkonidae; genus Gekko; species Gekko japonicus. Next base: position 55,033 of record NW_015164734.1, read on the forward strand.
AAGACCATGTTTACCCCAGGCTTTTTCCTAAAGCTAATTTTGAGTCACCTTTTTTCCTCCTACATAATGTTTCTTTCAGTTTCTTAGTCCCTCCCACTCTCAACCTCCTCCAGCCTACTTTTCAATGATAGGGCGGTTGTCGTCATCAAAATCACTTCCTGAAGATGAGTGGTTTTGTTTTGGGTTTTAAAAAAACAACAACACACACACACAATCCTTTTATCATTATATCACAATATCATTATTTTAAGTAAGTCTCTGTCCTCTTCCATTGAATAAATATTAGGAAAAAGGCATATCCCCACAACAAAAGGGGATAGGGACTTACTTTTAAAAAAATGAAAGCCAGAAATTCAGAGAGCCTG
>NW_015164734.1:56045-73783 GCF_001447785.1 Gekko japonicus
CAGTGCTCAGCTGGACTGTTTTGGATTGCTAGCTATTGGGGGGGGGGATGTGCAGATCTGTCCTCGCAGAGGAGGGAGAGCTTGTACATGAATAAAACTTGGTCTTAAAGGTGCCAATGGACTGTTTTCGACTGGATGGCTGGGGGGAGCTCTGCAATTTACCTGGCTGCTTCTTGCTCTGACTGAGGGCTGCTGGGAGCAGGGGGTGGGGCTTGTTGCATGTGCCCGCCCCCTGGGATCTTTACTGCCGGAGCTCCGCTCCTGTGCGCTCCTGCAGGAAATGACCCCTCGATATATCAGTATAAGCATGCATAAAAATAAAAGGGGGTCTCTGTGCAGCCACCAATCATGCTACCAATGACAACAGCACCCTCCCTTGAAAATCCTGATTATTTAAGGTACATGTGGAAGAAAACAAACTGACTACACAACTGGGAAAATACCAAGGGAAGGCAGATGTGGGAAAACCATGCCCAGAGGAAGAAACATGCCCAAATTGATTCCAATGCTTGTGAGTTAACTTCCAAGAACATCAGGAGTAAGTTGAGTATGCAAAAAAGCCTGATGTTTCAGCCCTGCAGGATGTTCCAAATTTGCCTCAAATTTCACTAAACATTATAGAAATCAAATATGTATGTATGTATGTAGATGTGGGAGAACCCTGCCCAGAGAAAGAAACATGCCCAAATCGATTCCAATGCTTGTGAGTTAACTTCCAAGAACATCAGGAGTAAGTTGAGTATGCAAAAAAGACTGATGTTTCAGCCATGCAGGATGTTCCAAATTTGCCTCAAATTTAACTGAACATTGTAGTCAGATTAGGGTTGCCAAATCCTATCTTCACCCCCAGCGGGAGACTTTGGGGGCGTTCCTGGAGGGGGCGGGGCATCCCTGACATGATGATGTCACATTGGGGACTCCCCCCGCCCACCTGACAGGGGCGCCAGATTCCTGCAGTTAAAGGGGCGTTTCTGCGCACCCGATCTCTGAGCTGAGATCGGGCGCGTGGCTGGCCCACAGCCACCCCTCTCCCTCCTCTTTCTCTCTAGAGAGAAAGGAGAGGGGTGGCGGCGGGTGTTGGAGCTTCGGGGCGGGGCTTCCCCCAGCAGCCAAGTGGCCACTGGCAGGTAGAAGCCCCCCAAAAGCGGGAGACCCCTGCCAAACCAGGGGGGTGGCTGGCGGTGGGTAGAAGCCCCAAAAACGCGGGGAGCCCCTGCCAAAGGGGTTTGGCAACTCTAAGTCAGATGCCATTACAGATGGATGCCCCCACAAAAACACTGGCCATAACAATATCATTTGAACTTCCCTTTCTTATACTTGTTTCTCCTGAGCAGAATTCTCCAGTTTCCTCAAATTTCATTTTCAGTAACATAGTGTGGGGCATTCCCCTGTTCCTGGAGCTTATGCTGAATTTATCAAAAATCTTCTGTCTTCCCTGACAATTTCTACAGGTGATCAACCTGAAGAATTTTCTTAATATATAAATAAATAAAATTGTGTTTGGAGGGGGATGGGCAGAATAAATCTGGGCAGGACCTTTTGAATTTAGGAGAAAATTCATGAGAAGTTAAGATGTAGCCAAATGACATCTCCACCTGGTTTCGGTTGGGCATGTTCTCTCCCAGAACATGTCCAAGTGCAACTGCTTGGTCCTCAAATTTTCTTTTATATATGAGCAACAGAGAGAAGAAAGAATGCCCCACCAGAAGCTGTTCTTCAATCTACCTCTTCCAAACACTGTAGCATCTATTACTAACTACCTTTAGAGCCAGGTGTTGCTTATACTCTGTTCACTGATCACAAACAGGGAGATAATTTTTATCAATCAGTTTAGCTGTTCATGAACTACTCAAATCTGTTCCCTTGGTAACTTGTCACTGGTCATTTATTCAACGAGGACAGCACAACGCAACCAGCAGTGTTTCACTCATGTGCATATTCACACAACCTGATAGACTTCCTTCCTCTCCCACAGACCTCTTGTTGCATGCCACTCAGCAACCAATCATATAAATACATATTCTGAAACTAATACCTTACGTTGGACACCAAATTTTGCTGCCATACCATGTCACACTGCTTTTTAATGCAGCTTTCAAGGAGACTCCTGATTATGCATACAACGGGGCTTGCATGCGCATTCCAGTGAACATACAGAGGCTTGCTGCTGAAATCACACTCCTCATTCATTCTACCCCCTTAGATCAGGGCTGGCCAAACTTGCTTGGCATAAGAGCCACATGGAACAAACGTCAGATGTTTGAGAGCCGCAAGACATGAATAGATATTGCATACGTTTTTATTTTAAAATATGCAGATTTGCTTTTAACTAACATTAAACGAGACTGCCAAAAATAAAACCAAAAGGGGTAAAAACAGATATTGAGAATGATATTTATTTGTTCAATATTTATTTGTTTGCTAATGATATTTATTTGTCGGAGAGAGAGATGGAAAGAGAGAGAGAGAGAAAGAGGAAGGAAGGAAGGAAGGAAGGAAGGAAGGAAGGAAGGAAGGAAGGAAGATGAAGGGGGGGAGACATAGACAGAGAGTCAGTAAGACAGACAGGGAGGGAGGGGGGAGAAGTCAAAGCGATGGGGATGAAGGGAAGGAAGGAAAAGCATGGCTTCCCTTCGCTTCCCCAGCCACCCTGCCGGGAGCCACACAATATGTGTGAAAGAGCCATGTGTGGCTCCCGAGCCACAGTTTGGCCACCCCTGCCTTAGATCATCTAAAAGCTTCAAACCTTCAGAGACTCAAAGCAGAAACCACATGGCGTGAGCAAGGGCCCAAGGTTAGTGTGCATGCTCTGGATTCTGTTTTCTATGCACAGAAGGGAATAGGGAAAAGCAGCAAACAGCATGTGTAAATGAAACACCACAGGTCAAACCCCATAGAATATTCATTTTATCTCAAGCACAATCAGGGGTAATTTCCTGCAGGAGCGCACAGGAGCAGAGCTCCAGCAGTAAAGAGCCCAGGGGGCGGCACATGCAACAAGCCCCACCCCCTGCTCCCAGCAGCCCTCAGTCAGAGCAAGAAGCAGCAAGGCAAGTTGCAGAGCCCGCCCCCCAGCCCCCTGGTCCAAAACAGTCCATTGGCACCTTTAAGACCAAGTTTTATTCAGGTACAAGCTCTCCCTCCTCTGCAAGGACAGATCTGCACGTTCGCCCCCCCTCCAATAGCTAGCAATCCAAAACAGTCCAGTGGAGCCTAAGTGGTGGGTGTTGCCTTCTGACACACTTCCGGTGATGTCAGGGGGGGTGGCATATGCAAATAAGTTATGCTAATGAGTTCCTGCACCTCTTTTTCTATGAAAAGACCCCTGAGCACAATGATTATCAGAGGAACTCAGTATGTTCATTCATTGACTCTTGAGTGATCAGGTGATGTTGATGTCTGTGTGAGCTGACCTTTACAGTGAAGGGAGCATTGCCCTTGACTTCAGCAGGGTGTGGCATGCTACGCCTTTTGAGAGGGGGCCAGAAATTCAGATCCTGTTAGAAGCACTTGCGGAATGCCGTCAATTGCTAGCAAAATACAGACATTCCCATCCTGATATTCCAAATTGAAATTGGGAATTAATTTGCTGCTTCCTGTTGAATATCGCTTGCATATAAAATTGTACTTGGTGTACCAATTATGCACAGTGGAAGCCGATTTACAACACGGTATTTCAGACATTTTAGTCCACCTTTATATGGCTCCCCGGATATAGGCATTACTGAAGACGGCTATATTCTTTCCCCACTGTTCTGCTCTTGCCGTGTTGTTTGACATCGCTCTTTTTCTCCCATGCAGCTTAAAGTTCACTTAGCAGGTAATGGAGACAAAGCGCTCTTGGCTGTCAGCGCAATGGAAGGAGAGCGGCAGGCATGCAGGAAGAAGAGAGCAGGATTCCTGCCATCTACCGTCATCTACCACCTACCGGAAAGATGGAATTGGTCCAGGACTCATCCGAAACAGTAGACGTCTGCAATCTCCGGTCCAACAACATGTGCCTAGAGTGGTAATTAGTATATTGCTTCTTCTTGAAGGCGAACAAGAACATCTTTGGTGCTTTTTAATCCTAATCTGCTCCATCTGATATTGTTGCTGTTGTTAATACTAGCATTAGTATTAGTACAAGTGGGAACCCGCAAGCACTTGCGGGAGGCATCTCACTTTCCCCTCTCCCACTCTTTCCTGAAAGCCCCCCTAGAAAGCTCCCCTTTTCCGGCTTCCTTCTCTCCTTCAAGGGTTGCCAATCTCTAAGTGGAGGCTGGAGATCTCCTGGAATCACAACAGTTGCAAGCAGCCAGGCCTAGTTCAGTCATGCAAGTCAAGTGGTATTAAGTCACCCAGAGGTTGCTTCCAGGTCTATGTTTGTTAGCTTCCAGGAGGGTCCCGGAAATATCCCCAAATTACAACTGAACTTCAGAGATCTTGCCCTGTGGAGAAAATGATTGCTTTCGAGGGTGAGCTCTATGGTACTATATTCAGTTGAGGCCTCTCTCCTCCCCAAACCCTGCCCTCCTCGGACTTTAGCCCAAAATCTACAGGAATTTTCCAACCTGGAACTGGCAACCCAAGCCAGGCCTGGCCCCAATGAGTTCTCCCTCAAAGGCCAAAATAGGTCTGGAAAGGCCCCTGCCCCCTTCCCCTGCCTTTTTAATGACAGAAACCTGGAATACTGTAGCTGTTTAGTAACAGCCACTGAAGGAACCTGTTGCTTAAAACTACAGGCTCTCTATGAAGCAAGTGCCTTCTCTACCATCTCCCCCCTCCCCCAAAAAAGGGTTAAAGTGAACAGTGCTGGGCCTGGGCTCTCTGGCCTGCAGGCTCCTTATCATACTCAAGGCCAAAGATGGAGGACAGTTAATTGGTTTCCCATGGGAACCCGTGATTTGTGATGGAAGGGAGAGAGACTGGAAAAGGTGATATCGTCTTCCAGAGATTTCTCCTGGAGAAACGTTGTGATTGGATATCACCATTGCCTAGGGCTGCCAAGTGGGGGCGGGTGGCGGGTAAACCCCCGCTTTGGAGGCCCGATTTCCGCCACCATGGAATCGGGCCCCGGGGGGAACTCCGCCCCCTGAAGCGCAGCATCACAGGAAGTGACGTGCACGTCGACCACGTTGGGGGTGTGGCCCAGATCGGGGAGGGAAAACTCTATGGTTTTCCCTCCCACGATCGTGGCCATGCCCTCAACGTGGTCGACATTGCACATCACTTCCTGTGACGTGCTGGCGGTGTGCTTCGCGCGCACGCATCCGGGGACGGCTCCCGGAGCCGGCAAAGGCTCCCCCGCCGGTGAGTATTTTGGACTTGGGAACCCTACCATTGCCTGACATGCTGGGGCAAAAGCTATAATTCAATTGTGGCCCAAGGGGTAGCTAGCTGAGTTTTTTATGGACTAGAGGCCTGCACTATGCTCCACAATTGCTAAAGATGTAGACAATGCTAATTCGTGGCCTTCCTGTCAAAACTGAAGTTTGCGCCACCTAATGCAGCTCGGAACAGCGTTAAGTGGTGAGGCTAGCTTTATTGTGTTTTGTTCTGTATGTTTTCTGAGTAATATGCTGGCAATAACTATTTTCACTTCCTTAATACTTTTGAATAAAATTAATATTATTATATAAACAGGTGTCTGGTTGTTCTGCACACTCACCTTGGGGACCCAACAGAGTTTAACCTCTCATTTCCTTGACACTCTCTTTTTATCATTGTCAGATTTTTGTAGCTGCCCAGATTTAGGGGCTGAGAGAGCTCTGGGAGAACTGTGACTGGCCCAAGATCACCCACCTGGCTTCATGTGGAGGAGTGGGGAATCAAACCCAGTTCTCCAGATTAGAGTCTGTTGCTCTTAACCACAACACCAAGCTGGCTCTCTCTATTGTTTCATACAGAAGAGGTCTGTGTGCCAGGTGCTTTTCTGGATGATTATCAAACTACCATAAGACAGAACACTCGGGTGTTTAAGTCCTCTGTGCCAAGCAATCTTTTTAGATCTTCATCCACCAGCCCGCAGCAGAAATGTGCAGATGACATCTTGAAGCCTATCTCACTTGCATTCTTTCCCAGGCAAGCATGCTTCCAAGAGATGCACGGGCTCCAGAGAGGCAAAGCCATTTGTTTGGTGGACAACCTGCTGGCCCTCTCCCTCCCATTATGTGTTTTATGATGAAGACCTCTGAGATGAATAAGCCATCTATGAACCAGCCAAAGGACAAAGGCACAGGTGAAACAATCACAGGCTTCATTGAACACTATGAGTTACTGAAAAGTACGCAGACGGACGAGTGATTTCAGCTTAGCGTACTTTATTAGATCAAGAACAAGACAACTCAAGCCGGCTCGCAGGCCGGCTTATATCCCTCGTGAATCCACCACCCAAAACACACACCCACTTCCCAATAGGTCCAAAACTAGTGGCTAAGAGTCCCACAGGCTCTCAGCCCGGAGCCTAGCCCTCTGATTGGTGCGGGCTAGGATCCGTATCGTCCATTGTCTGTCGGAGTGAAGCTCGGCGCTTGTGCTTGACCGCGTGGTGCCCAAGCTGACCATGCGGTCGGGTCTTGATACACTACAGTTACTGAGTGCTTGTAGTATCACAGAAACATGGGGTGGATCCAACCAGATTTCTATGGGTGAAAATAGGTAGAGGGGTCTCATTTAGCCACCCAAAAAGGCTACACTGGGCATCATAGGACATGCATAGACAAAAGCCATGCAATAAATGGGCTGCACTAAGCAAGAGAATTCAACAGCACTAAACAGAATAACTGGCTGGGTTCAACCCATGGGGTTATCAGCCCTTTTTGCTCATGGAGTGCATTCGAGAAATAAAACCAGATTTCCCCATCATTCTTCTAGATATAGCTATACCCGCTGTGTTTCCATCTGTTATCCACAGGATCCTTGCAATCAAAATGGAGACGATCCTCTTACAGACAGTAGACTTCCCACTGTAGACCTCACTTGCAATGGAGAAAGTTGTGTTGGAACATTGTGTAGACTGCACTAAAGGTCTGTTCTGCTGCCATGTGCCTTGGTTCTGATCACACAAAGAAGAACATTTTTAATGCTTGGCCAGCATGAGCAGTCAGCTGAGCACAGTGATTGGTGTTCACCAACAAAGGTGGCTGTGTATTCTTTTGCCTTTCCCAGAACACCTTGGGAAATGACTTTGGTTCATGGATTTGTAGTCTACAGGAACTCCTTTTGGCCAACTGCGTGTTGACCCTGTACAGTAGACACTGTTTCAACCTGCCGAGTAAAGGAAGAGCGATGGAGACATGCTGTAGCCATAATGTGTTCTGCGCACGGTGAGTGTATGTCTGGGAGATGCTCAGCACACAGGACTGGAGAACGTTCAGGAGTTATACTATGAGGCATAGTACTGAGTCCTTCCATTGCTTGCTTGTGCAGGATCCTTTGTCCTTGCAGTACATTAGAATGCTGGAGCTGGGATTCCTGACTGGCTTTTCTATCTAGACTTCTGAAGCAGAGCACCTCTAAGGGCCCTGAGAACATAAGAGGGATCCATCTTCTCTTGGTTAACCACGGGTGTTTGTTGCTTGGGCAAAGTGCCCTTTTGTCAAATTCTCCCATCACTTAGGTGCTCCTGATTCTATAGACGGGGGGGGGGGATAGTGAGGCAGCCCCATGTTAGTATATGAGCTATATTCTCTTTCTGGGTTTTACATGCTGTGGGAGCTGTGTCATGCGTGGCTACTGAGTTATCTGGTTGGGGACAGAAGGCAGTGGGCAGCAGTCATTCAGGGCTCCCTAGTGGGAGTGTTTTTACTGATGCCACCATGCACTGATGTCACATTACACGGGAGAATGGTGGACATGACCTCTGAGTCATCTAGGGATCCCTGTTAAGACCACTACCATACCCCAGTCAGTCTCACATATTCCTCCTGCTGGCAGCATCTCATCCACAGAGGTATTGCACTGGTGAGAGTGTGCCACCCCTCCAACAGTATCATTACACCAAGGTATTTTTCACTGCGCTGGCATGTCATTTTGTTCTGCCAGCTCAGGGGCTTAGAGGCGATCGCGTCTATCTCTCACATTTTTATTCTGCCAGAATTTGCTGCCAGAAGATGTAGTCATGTCTGCAGCCATAGACATCTTTAAAAGGGGATTAGACAGGCCCTGATGTGGATAGGCCAGGCAAGCCTGATCTCATCAGATCTCGGAAGCTAAGCAGGATCAACTCTGGCAAGTACTTGGATGGGAGAACTCCCTGGAATACCAGAGGTGGGAGGTGAGGGCAGGCTCTATTCAGCCACCTCTCTGAATATTTTCCAGACCTCCAGCATGGGTCAGTCGCCAGAGGTCGCCATGACTTTCAGGTGTGTACACACACACGTCCACACACACGTCCACACACACAGATGCACATATTAAAAAACCACCAAAAATACCAAAAAAGAGGCGGGGGGATTAGACAGATTCATGGAGGAGAGCTTCCCTTAGAAGCTCATTGATTCATAAATCTTGAGCAGCAGAAAATACTTATTCCTTATTTTTTGGACCCAAGTGCTAAAAAGACTGGAACATATTTTGCAATTGCTAATTGCCAGTTTGATGTAGTGGTTAGGAGTACCGGGTTTGATTCCACACTCCTCCACATGCAGCTGCTGGTGTGACCTTGGGTCAGTCACAGTTCTCTCAGAGCTGTTCTCTCAAGGGCAGTTCTCATAAGAGCTCTCTCAGCAGGCCAGTAGCTACAGTGGGGCATTTCGGGGCCTAGCTGCCTGACTTCCTGTCAAAGCCCCATGACTTCCATGCAACCCACAGGGCCCCGCCCCAACTCTCTGGGCCACCTGGAAGACTCCCAGCTCTCTGGGCCGCCTGGAGGACTTCCCCACCGCCACCCCTTTCCCAAGTGCAACTTGCTTCCCTGCATAGGCAAGCAGACTGAGAATGCTGCAAAAGTCAGTTTTTAAAATTTTATTTTTATTTTATTTTTTATTGTGTGACGTCAGTGCGCCCCAACTTATTTGAAGCCCCCCGCATTACAAATTCCTGGCTACGGCCCTGTCTCTCAGCCCCGCCCACCTCACAGGGTGTCTGTTGTGGGGAGGGGAGGGAAAGGAGTTTGTAAGCTGCTCTGAGACTCATTCAGGTAGTGGAGGGTGGGGTATAAATCCAATCTTTTCTTCTCTTCTTCTTCTTCGGACCCTTATCACTAAGCAAAAGAGCCAATGGAGGTCTGGTCTATCAATGGCTGCTAACCGTGGTGACTAAGGGAACCGCCATATTCGGAGGCAGAAAACCTCTGAATACCAGTGCCAGGAGGGAAGGCCTCAGCCTTTGTGCCTGTTCTTGGCCCTCCAGACTGTGAGACAGGATGCTGGACTAGATGGACCACTGGTCTGTTTCAGCAGGGCTCCTATTATATTCTTGTGTTTTGCCTTCCTCCAGGAAGCTCAGGGCACCATGCATGATTTATCCTCATAACAATCCTGTAAGATTGTTGTTGTTGTTCAGTCGCACAGTCGAGTCCGACTCTTTGCGACCCCATGGACCAGATCACGCCAGGCCCTCCTGTGTGCCCCCCGCCTCTCACGTTGGCTCAATTTCATGTTCGTTGCATCTATGACACTGTCTAACCATCTCATCCTTTGCCGTCCCCGTCTTCTTTGACCTTCAGTCTTTCCCAGCATCAGGGTCTTCTCCAGTGAGTGCTTCCTTCTCATTTGGTGGCCAAAGTATTTGAGCTTCAGTTTCATTATCTGGCCTTCCAGGGAACAGTCAGGCTTGATTTCTTTTAGGATTGACTGATTTGATCTTCTTGCAGTCCAAGGGACTCTCAAGAGTCTTCTCCAGCACCATAGTTCAAAAGAATCTATTCTTTGGCGCTCGGCCTTCCTTATAGTCCAACTCTCGCAGCCATACATGACTACCGGGAATACCATTGCTTTGACCATGCGGACTTTTGTTGGCAGGGTGATGTCTCTACTTTTTATCATGGTGTTTAGGTTCACCATCGCTTTCCTCCCAAGGAGCAGGCGTCTTTTAATTTCATGGCTGCTGTCACAGTCTGCGGTGATCTGGGATCCCAGGAACGTGAAGTCTGTCACTACTTCCACGACTTCCCCTTCTATTTGCCAAGGAGTGATGGGGCCGGATGCCATGATCTTAGTTTTTTTGATGTTGAGCTTCAAGCCCACTTTTGCGCTCTCCTCTTTTACCCTGAGCAAGAGGCTCTTGAGGTCCTCTTCACTTTCTGCCATCAGAGTGGTATCGTCTGCATATCTGAGGTTGTTGATCTTTTCCCCAGCAATCTTAATTCCCGCTTGTGATTCATCCAGGCCAGCATTTCGCATGATGTACTCTGCATATATATTAAATAAGCAAGGCGACAATATACATCCTTGTCGTACTCCTTTTCCTATGCTAAACCAATCAGTTGTTCCATATCCGGTTCTAACTGTCGCTTCTTGGCCCTTATACAGGTTTCTCAAGAGACATGTGAGGTGGTCTGGTACTCCCATCTCTTTAAGGCCCTGCCATAGTTTGTTGTGATCCACACAGTCAAAGGCTTTAGCATAGTCAATGAAGCAGAAGTAGATATTTTTCTGGTACTCTCTTGCTTTCTCCATAATCCAGCGAATGTTGGCAATTTGATCTCTAGTTCCTCTACCTCTTCGAAACCCAGCTTGTACTTCTGGCAGTTCTCTATCCACGTACTGTTGAAGCCTAGCTTGTAGGATCTTGAGCATGACCTTGCTAGCGTGTGATATGAGTGCAATTGTGCGATAGTTTGAACATTCCTTGGCGTTGCCCTTCTTTGGGATTGGAATGTATACTGATCTTTTCCAATCCTGTGGCCACTGTTGCGTTTTCCAAATTTGCTGGCAAATGGAGTGCAGCACTTTAACAGCATCATCTTCTAAGACTTTGAATAGCTCAGCTGGAATACCATCACCTCCACTAGCTTTGTTGTTAGCAATGCTTTCTAAGGCCCATTTAACTTCACATTCCAGGATGTCTGGCTCGAGGTCAGTGATTATACCGTCGTGGTTGTCAAGGACATCGAGGTCTTTCTTGTATAGTTCTTCTGTGTATTCTTGCCATCTTTTCCTAATCTCTTCTGCTTCTGTTAGGTCCCTACCGTTTTTGTCCTTTATCATGGCCAGCTTTGCATGGAACGCTCCCTTGATTTCTCCAACTTTCTTGAAGAGATCTCTAGTCCTTCCCATTCTATTGTTTTCTTCTATTACTTTGCACTGTTCATTCAGGAAGGCCTCCTTATCTCTCCTTGCTGTTCTCTGGAAATCTGCGTTCAGTTGGGTAAATCTTTCCTTTTCGCCTTTGCCTTTCGCTTTCCTTCTTTCCTCTGCTATTTGTAAAGCCTCATCAGAAAGCCACTTTGCTTTCTTACATTTCTTTTTCTTTGGGATGGTGGTGATTGCTGCTTCCTGTACAATGTCACGAACCTCTGTCCATAGTTCTTCAGGCACTCTATCTATCAAATCCAGACCCTTGAATCTATTCTTCACCTCTACTGTATATTCATCAGGGATGCGATCTAGGTCAAACCTGAATGGCCTCGTGGTTTTCCCAATTTTCTTCAGTTTAAGTCTGAATTTTGCAATGAGTAGCTCATGATCTGAACCACAGTCAGCTCCAGGTCTTGTTTTTACTGACTGGATAGAGCTTCTCCATCTTTGACTGCAAATTATATAGTCAATCTGATTTCGGTGTTGCCCATCTGGTGATGTCCATGTGTAGAGTCGCCTCTTAGGTTGTTGGAAAAGGGTGTTCGCTATGACCAGTGTGTTCTCTTGACAAAACTCTGTTAACCTTTGCCCTGCTTCATTTTGCTTTCCAAGGCCAAACTTGTCTGTTATTCCAGTTACCTTTTCACTTCCTACTTTAGCATTCCAGTCCCCTATGATGATGAGGACATCATTTTTTGGTGTTAGTTCTAGGAGGTGTTGTAGGTCTTCATAGAACCGGTCCACTTCAGCCTCTTCTGCATCAGTGGTTGGGGCATACACTTGAATTACTGTGATGTTGAATGGTTTGCCTTGGAATCGGACAGAAATCATTCTGTCATTTTTGAGATTGTATCCCAGTACTGCCTTTTGCACTCTCTTGTTGACTATAAAGGCCACACCATTTTTTCTACGAGATTCCTGGCCACAGTAGTAGATATAATGGTCTTCTGAGTTAAATTCGCCCATTCCTGTCCACTTTAGTTCACTGATTCCTAGGATATCGATGTTCAGTCTTGCCATCTCATTTTTGACCACGTCAAGCTTACCTTGATTCATAGATCTTACATTCCAGGTTCCTATGCAGTATTGTTCTTTGCAGCATCGGACTTTCCTTTCACCATCAGACACATCCACAACTGAGCGTCCTTTCGGCTTTGGCCCAGCCGCTTCACTCTTTCTGGGGTTACTTGTACTTGTCCTCTGCTCTTCCTCAGTAGCATATTGGACACCTTCCGACCTGAGGGGCTCATCTTCCGGCGTCATATCTTTTAGCCTTTTGATACTGTCCATGGGGTTTTCTTGGCAAAAATACTGGAGTGGGTTGCCATTTCCTTCTCCAGGTGGATCACGCTTGGTCTGAGTTCTCTGCTGTGGCCTGTCCGTCTTGGGTGGCCCTTCACGGCATAGCCCACAGCTTCATTGAACTGCGCAAGCCCCCTCGCCACGACAAGGCAGTGATCCATGAGGGGCCACAAGTGATGGGCCACTACATAAAAGTGCCTAACATCTGGTGACACTCTGGACAAAACTCTATGGTAGAATTAGCTTCAAACCATAGAGTTTCTAGATTTTTTTTTTGGGGGGGGTAGAGAGAACTCTGAAAGAATTGTGACTGAAGCAAGTTGACCCAGCTGGCTTCATGTGGAGGAGTGAGGAATCAAACCTGGTTCTCCAGATTAGAGTCTGTTGCTCTTAGCCACTACACCACATTGGCTCTCACCCGGTGAGTATAACTGAAGGACAGGATTCCTCTATTATTTATTTCAACAATACATATCTTGGGACATTCCAGAGGTCATTAATTCATAGGGTCGCCATAAGTCGGAAGTGACTTGGTAGCACTTAGCACCCACCCATTCCAAATTTTGTTCAAAGCAGGTTACATAAACCATACCATAAACATACCAGGTGGGCAGCCTATTCCACTGTATTTGATAAAGTGTGTGTGCACACGAAAGCTCATACCATGAATAAACCTTTGTTGGTCTTAAAGGTGCCACTGGACTCTAAATTTGTTATACCAGAAACAGGTTATACATTATGCACTAGTGATGCCCCTTTCGTATAAATAAAAAACCAATGATAATAAGGCACTAAAGTCCAGCACACAAGTGGATGAAAACAATACTTTGCTGTGATCATTTCTTTCAGTTACATTGCTTAATTACATTTTCTGTAAACTGAAAAAAACATTTTTGCTTTACTGTTGCAAAGATAGACTTTTGGTGGGGGAGAAATCTGCTATAAATTGATTGCCTTCTATGTATTTTGTACACACAATAATTGGAAACATTTAGGGGGAAAGCTCCGAGCAGAAATTAGCTTGGACCTAATTGGCCTTTGTGCCTTCCTTTCATTATTGAACAATAGGCTAACGTATTTTCCGGGTAGGCATAGCCACAGAAATAGGCCATTCCCCTGCAAAATCAGTAGTGTGCTCATTGACACCAAGTGTTAAGTCATTGGATAATTATTGGAAAACTGTATTTTTTTTTTGTAACCATCACTTTTCAACAGTTTTGAAGAATCTACCCACGTGGTAAATTCTTGATTGTTAATATCGAAATCTGCATGTTCAGTTGAACTGGAAAGTGCCACCAGGCAAATCGCACATTGCTTTGAGTGGAAATGCATATATTAGAAAAGAACCTGTAATAAAAAGTAGAGATTTCCAGTTTATATAAAGCCTCAGAATGTCTCTCCCCCCCCTTTATAATTACAGTGTGTTTCAATCCAGGTTTATACCAACATCAGTGAGATAAAAATCAAACCCACAAGAAGCGAATTTCTAAATCTCTCTTGCAACACTAAAATTAGCAAAATTAATATCAGCGAGATCTGTTACCGTGGGGGGGGGGAACACTGCCTACGAAAGGGCCGACTTGTGTGTCTTTTATTTTGCTCTATTTTTTTATCAATTAGCTTCATCTTTGATTTGAATTCGACACCCAGCCCCCGGCATCAAGAGAATGCCTTTTTCTTTCTTTAAACAAAGGATGATTCTTACTCAAAGGGGGTTTGTCTCGTTCTTTTATGGTTTTATGTCACACAGGGGAAAAATGCTTTTGAGGCATTACCTCTGAATTTAGCAGGGACGAGAGTTTACTGCTATATAATCATTAGTCAATGCACTCGCAGAAACCTTAAACAAAAGAAAACAAACTACAAACAGGCCAGGCATTCCCCTAAAGGCACATCAGAGCGCCAGAAAGGGGAGGCATGGATTTCAAAGGCAGCTAGCCTCTACCATGTGCTTAAATATTGCTCCTCCTGACTTGAAACAGCCCTCCGAGGAATACACCATCACCTCCTCCTTTTAGAAATGATACTGGAGAGCTTGCGTGTGGTGGTGGTGGTGGGGAGAGATTTAAAAAAAAAACTTTAGCAAATGCACTGCGTTTCCACTACTCTCCAGTTGTGACTTCATAAGCATTATACTTTTCAGCCTAATAAAAATCTTTCAGCACCAAGGAGAAAGGTATTGTGAAAAACCACCCCCACCCGCCAGCATCTCCTTTCAAGAGACATGCCGAAGACTTGGTGCCAAAGAGCACTCTCCATTGATTGCCATTGCAGCCCAAAAGGGTGTGTGGGGGGGAAACATCCAGTGCACAGCCTTTTCGGTACACTGAGTTATACATTAATGGCAGGTCCAAATGTATGTGGGGGAACCCCCTTTGATTAGGTAGCTGCCACTGCTGCTACTTGTGTGTGTAAAGGGCTGTCAAGTCACTTCTGACCTATGGGGGCCCAATGAATTAATGACCTCCAAGATGTTCTATCTAGGCTTCCCAAGTCCCCCCAGGAGGAGGGGAAATCCCCGCCCGAGAGGCCCGTTCCCCCCCCCGCCACCGGATCGGGCCCCCGGGGGAACTCCACCCCAATGTGCGCGTCACCCGGAAGTGACGCGACCATGCCGGGCACGCTGGGGGCGGGGCCACGGCAATCCAAGTGAAAACTCTATGGTTTTCCCTTGTATGGCCATGCCCCCACCCCCAGCATGCCTGCCGTCGTCACGTCACTTCCGGGTGATGCGCTTTGTGCACGTGCACACACACCAGACACCGGCCGGGAACCCCCCGCTCCGGCAGAAGATCGACTTGGCAACCCTAGTTCTATCTGTTTGCTCAGGTCTTGCAGACTGAGGGCCACGGTTTCTTTTACAAAGTCAACCCATCTCATGTTGCATCTTCTTTTTCCTGCTTCCTTTGACTTATCCTAGTATTATTGGCTTTTCCAGTGACTCTTGTTTTCTCATAATGTGGCCAAAGTACGATAGCCTCAGTTGAGTCATTTTAGCTTCTAGGGAGAGTTCCGGGTTGATTTGATCTAGAACCCACTCATTTGTCTTTTTGGTGATCCATGGTATCTGTAAGACTCTCGTCCCAAATCCACATTTCCAATTAATCGACTTTCTTCCTCTCAGCTTTCTTCATTGTCCAACTTTCACACTCATGCATAGTAATGGGGAATACTATGGCATGAGCTATCTCGATCACCAGTGACACATCCCTACACTTAAGGATCTTTTCTAGCTCCTTCATAGCTGCCCTTCCCAGTCTCAGTCTCCTGGTTTCTTGGTTGCAGTCTCCATTTTGGTTGATAATGGAGCCAAGGAACAGAAAATCTTAAACAATTTCAGTTTCTTAATTGTCAGCCTTAGTTGTGTAATTCCCCGGTAGTCACTCTACTATTCTAATTAGGTGATGCATAGGGTTGCCAAGTCAATTGTTCTCACCGGTGGGGGAGGCTCGCCGGGCTCTGGGAGCCGTCTGTAGGAGTACGCGTGCGCTTTGCGCACGCGCGCTGCCAGCATGTCACCATAAGTGACGCGCGACATCGATCACGTTGAAAGCGTGGCTCCGATCGTCGGAGGGAAAACCATAGAGTTTTCCCTCCGACGATTGGGGCCATGCCCCCAACGTGATTTACGTGGTTGCGTCACCTCCGGTGATGCAGCCACGCTGCGCTTCGGGGGGCGGAGTTCCCCCGGGGCCCGATTCCGCGGCGGCGGAAATCGGGCCTCCAAAGCGGGGGTTTACCCACCACCCGCCCCCACTTGGCAGTCCTAGTGATGCATGACACACCAAAATAGCCAGAAACCACTGAGCAAATACAGCACGATCAAGCCTGACTGGGGAGGGGGATAAGGAGACAAAATTCCAGGGGTGTTGGTCATCCTGGACCCAAGAAAGTCATGAGACTTTTTATATGCTTTTTAGGCTTAATACTATGGCCAATAAAGCCATACCATGACAGGCAGGCATGGAGGGAGGGAGCGAGGGAGGAACTTTTGGGGGATGGATCTGAGTGGGTCTTGACAGATCTTTGTCTAAAGGCCAGTGATAGTTTAGCAGCCCTGAGCATCTGCATGCCTGAAGTAGCCCATAAACACTGACCTGAAGGAAGCTGCTTTGTGTCAAGCTAGGCCATTGGTCAGTCTTGCTCAGTACTGTCCCAGCCCCCAACTGGCAGTGGCTCTCCAGGGTTCCGGCCAGAGAAGAGTCTTTCCCACTCATAATGGTTGCCTACATTCCAACATGACTGTGATGTTTGATGCCTATTCATTTACTAAGTTTGTACTGTTAGTTACGGTTCCTGATCTTAGGAACGTTATTTTTGAAGTTAGGCATTAGTATGAGATTGTGTTTAATCGGAGTCCATATTTTGCCATTTTAAACGTATCCTGCAACCTACTACCTTGACTATTCGACCCTCACTAATGTTTGATATTTGGATTATTTTCTTACCAAATAAATAAAACAGACCTGGGGGGGGGTGGAAGAGAAGAATCTTTCCCAATGCCTGCTACCACCAGTCCTCAGTACTGAACCAGGGACTTTCCCTGTGCAGAGCATAGGCTCTGCTTGAACCATCACAGCACCTCCCGTTGCTTACAGTACCCGTTAGATCAACTTTAACAAACTGCCGGAGAGTGATTTCAGCAATAGTGATCAGCTTTATTGTAGGTACGAACAAGCGCTTAAATAAGACATAACCAGAACAGAACACAAACAGTTGCTAGGCTCCTTTTAAACACTCCCGGGCTAATGTAGCCACGCCTATTTACAATAAGCAACCAATGAGATTGTGTGGATAATGACCAAAGAGAGTTCTTCCCTTGCAGGGAACATGCACAGTTCTGATTTGTTGCGGTTGTGGAGCAACCAATAGGAAGTTAGCTCGGAGGAGCCTTCCTCTGGCTCTAAGCTTAACATGGATGGTAAATGAGGCGATTCCGTGAACCTTCTTTGAATACACCACAGTACCCACACTAGGGTTGCCAGGAGATTTTGGGGGTGGAGCCTGAGGAAGGCGGGGTTTCGGGAGGGGAGGGACTTCAGTGGAGTATAATGCCATAAAATCCACCTTCCAAAGCAGCCATTTTCTCCCGGTGAACTGATCTCTGTTGTCTGGAGATGAGCTGTAATTCCAGGAGATTCTGGGAGTAATTCTGAGAGATCTCCAGGTCCCACCTGGAGGCTGACAACCAGTGTTCCCTCTAAGCTGAGTTAG
>NW_015164734.1:74623-76515 GCF_001447785.1 Gekko japonicus
TGATTGCTCTCTTTGAGTATTTGAAGGGCTGCCACTTAGAGGAGGGCAGGGAGCTGTTCTTGTTGGCAGCAAAGGATAGGACTCACAAACCTGTCTGTATATTCAGGTCATTGCCAGAGGTTCTTCCTTGTGTGTTCTCACCATCTGAAGTCCACAAGACAGGGCATTCTCTACAGTGCCAAGAGTATGAACGTTTCTTCCTGGGAAATTCACTTTGTCCTCCCATTGCTGATTTTCTGACATCATTTTACAACTCAAACGCCATTTTTGTACATGAAAAGAGTGAGTGATGCTCATATTAGTATATTAATCTTTTGTTAGTATTAGTCATATCTTCTTTTGCTTCTTCCGTGAGTTGGTCAATCGTCTTTCATCTTATCCTGTAAAAACAAATAGAAATGTTAGTATATTAGTAGTGTCTCTTTGGTTTATTGTTAATACTACCTTGACTATTCGACCCTCACTAATGTTTGATATTTGGATTATTTTCTTACCAAATAAATAAAACAGACCTTGGGGGTGGGGGGGAAAGAGAAGAATCTTTCCCAATGCCTGCTACCACCAGTCCTAAGTACTTAACCGGGGACTTTCCCTGTGCAGAGCATAGGCTCTGCTTGAACCACAGCACCTCCCTTTGCTTACAGTACCCGTTAGATCGACGCTAACAAACTACCGGAGAGTGATTTCAGCAATAGTGATCAGCTTTATTGTAGGTACGAACAAGCGCTTAAATAAGACATAACCAGAACAGAACACAAACAGTTGCTAGGCTCCTTTTAAACACTCCCGGGCTAATGTAGCCACGCCTATTTACAATAAACAACCAATGAGATTGTGCGGATAGCGACCAAAGAGAGTTCTTCCCTTGCAGGGAATAGGCACAGTTCTGATTTTTTGTGGTTGTGGAGCAACCAATAGAAAATTAGCTCGGAGGAGCCTTCCTCTGGCTCTAAGCTTAACATGGATGGTAAATGAGGCGATTCCATGAACCTTCTTTGAACACACCACAGTACCCACACTAGGGTTGTCAGGTCTGGGTTAGGAACTACCTGGAGATTTTGGGGGTGGAGCCTGAGGAAGGCGGGGTTTGCGGAGGGGAGGGACTTCAGTGGAGAATAATGCCATAAAATCCACCTTCCAAGGCAGCCATTTTCTCCCGGTGAACTGATCTCTGTTGTCTGGAGATCAGTTGTAGTCCCAGGAGATCTCTAGCCACCCCCTGGAGGCTGGCAACCCTAATCCACACTGAGGAACAGTTCAGATCATTACTGTAGCATGCACTGTTCCTTCCAGTCTGGGGGGTGAGTTCCCCAAAAGGTCAGATAGTTCCCCCTCCCTGACTGTTACAGGTCAGGAAAACAGGACAGGGAGAAGGCCATGTGTGCTATGGATGCAATCTGAATCAGGCATTGTGCACACGTGAACTGAGCATTACCCATGATGGGGAACCCAGACCAAACCTGTGTGAGTGAGAGAACCTCTGCCCATCAGAGTAGACAATATATTTGGATGGAGACCCTCTCATTTCTTGCCTTAGAGATAGAATTCAACAAGATCTGAACATGCTGGAAAAATGGGCGGGTGTGAATGAGATGCAATTTAACAAGGATAAGTGCCGAGTTCTACATCTGAGTTGCAAAAATGGGGAACAGGCATACTGGATGGGGGATACACTTCTGAGTAGCAGTGTGTGTGAACAAGATCTTGGGGTAAGGGTGGACTGAAAGTTAAATATGAGCAGCCAGTGTGATGCAGCAACAAAAAAGGCTAATGCAATCTTAGGCTGCATCAACAGAGGCATAACATCCAAATCACGAGATGTCATAGTTCTGCTGTACATTGCATTGGTCAGGCCACACCTGGAGTATTGTGTGCAGTTCTGGAGGATCAAA
>NW_015164734.1:77243-78592 GCF_001447785.1 Gekko japonicus
AAGGATGTGGGTGGAATGGAGCGGGTGCAGAGGAGAGTGACGAGGAGGATCGGGGGCCTGGAGACCAAGCCCTATGAGGAAAGGCTGAAGGACTTGGGAATGTTCAGTCTGGAGAAGAGGAGGTTGAGGGGGGAACATGATTGCTCTCTTTGAGTATTTGAAGGGCTGCCACTTAGAGGAGGGCAGGGAGCTGTTCTTGTTGGCAGCAAAGGATAGGACTCACAAACCTGTCTGTATATTCAGGTCATTGCCAGAGGTTCTTCCTTGTGTGTTCTCACCATCTGAAGTCCACAAGACAGGGCATTCTCTACAGTGCCAAGAGTATGAACGTTTCTTCCTGGGAAATTCACTTTGTCCTCCCATTGCTGATTTTCTGACATCAGTTTACAACTCAAACGGCATTTTTGTGCATGAAATGCTGCTGTTGTTTCACTGCATTAATGGACTTCTAACAAATATCTGCTAGTGGTTATTGCATTGGATTCTTTTTCTTCTTTTGACTCTTTTGTTTGCACTATGGATTTACATTTATTGTAAGCCACCTTGTGGATCTAAGTGGGATGAAAAGAAGTTAATAAATACAAGCAGTCATGTAATGTCTTATATATGAACATAAGAGCAACTGTGCTGGATAAGACCAGTGGCCCATCTAATACAGCATATGTCTATCCAACCCGATGCCCCCACAAGGGGCATCTACAAGCATGGCCCAGAGACCATACCTCCAGAGACCATACCTCCAGATCTGGCTGAAGCTCTTCTATAAAACTTTTCTATAACCAAAACAGGGTTGTAGTATAATGGAAAGGTTCAGTAGGCCTCTTCTTCTTTTTTTTTTTGTATATAAACTCTCCTAAAAAGGAGAGAATTTTATTGCTTTTAATTTCAGAAAAAGGGAGGGTATATAGTGGGATTAAGAAAAGAGTGAGTGATGCTCATATTAGTATGTTAATCTTTTGTTAGTATTAGTCATATCTTCTTTTGCTTCTTCCGTGAGTTGGTCAATCGTCTTTCATCTTATCCTGTAAAAACAAATAGAAATGTTAGTATATTAGTAGTGTCTCTTTGGTTTATTGTTAATAAAGTCTTTTCATGCGCTTTCCAAACCAATCTTCATGTTCTGGGCTGTCTTCCTTTTACATCTCTCAAATTGTAAGATGGACCCTTCACTGCTCCTTCATCTTCCAGATTCTTGTCTCCCTTCTCTGAGCCGCTGTCTTCATCGCTGCCAAATACCTCCCATTTAGCAAGTGCTGCTTCCTCTGAACTGGCGTGTCTCTTCAAAAAGTCTTGAGCTTTGAAAATGGAGTCAATCTTCTCCCTTTTATCTTTAAATTTAAAGATAAGTC
>NW_015164734.1:78911-81970 GCF_001447785.1 Gekko japonicus
TGAGATCTTCTTTTTCAATTTCTTTTATGCCTTGAAATCGGAGAGTCAAATTTGATTTTTCCATTTGAAGCATCAGTAATTTTTTATCTTGCATTTCCTGATGTTTTTCAATTTTATTGACCTTCTTCTTGACTTTTTGGGTATCTTCCGTTGAAACCAGACATTTCTGCGCGATTTCCTCCATCTTCTTAGCTGTATCATTCAACTGTCTCTGCTGGTTACTGAGAACACTTTCCATGCTTGACGTTTGATTTATTTTTTGCATTTGCTCCAGCAGGGGGCGCAGTATCTCGCTTTCCTGTTGATTGACAGCCGGCTCCACAAGGCGGGAGCCAGGACCGGAAGTTCCTCCCAGCTTCTTCGCCGGCTTCTCAGGGAACTTTTTTTGCCCCAACATCTTTATTTTATTGTTTACTTTTTAAAAGTTCGTGCCGCGCAGCTTAAGAATGGATCTTCCTGCCTTTCTTTAAACAATTCACCAAGAGGTAACACCACTCTTCCAAGATTTCACTCCCCCCCCTCTTCTTTCTGTTAATACAGTCTCTTTTTGTTCGGGAGGGGGGGCTCTCCCCCTACTCCCTTGCGCTTTTTCGATAGGGGGGAATGCGCTTATCTCTTTTTTCACGTTTCTGATCACCAACTCACGGTTTCAGCTGTTCACTTCTCTTTTTAAATGCTCTTCCGCTTCATCACTTGGTGACGTCCGGTGGCTCTGCCATTGGGGCATGGGGCGAGCCTCAATTTCCGACCTTCGGGCCGGTAAAGAGGCACATCCCCTGTGCGCCCCGGATCGGAGCCTCTCCCTGAGGCTCCTTAGGGTCTCCACTTGTGCGGATTGCCCCCCTTCACTGCGCATGGGCGAATCGCCTCCGGGAGCCTCCCAAAGTTGCGACCGCCATTCACAGAGCCCAAACCGGAAGCCTGGGAGGCGTCTTCTATAAAGAGAATAGGATTGTACTTTTTATTGTATGTACTATATCACTCTTAATACAGTGAAACAACAGCAGCATTTCATACACAAAAAAAGCCATTTGAGTTGTAAACTTGGACGCAAGATCTGCGTGCAGCTCTGCTGACTGGTAGATGTCCCTTTCAGTTACATATCTGCAGAGTCTTTCTGCTCACTCTGCCCCTCCCATTAACCTGGAGTTGTAAACCAGACATCCGGGTGTCAGAATAATGGCCAGATCCAAAGAATTACAAATTGACTCAAATTCTGTTCAGATTAGGTATAATAGTAGGATATTTTCAATCTGTTTTTTTATTAGTTTTGGTCAGAATAGGTATTTTCTGTTTGCTAATGCTTCTGGTCTGGATATACACTCTAAAAAAATACTGTTCTAGAAAAAACATGTTTGTTCCACAGTATGACCTGCCTTTAAAATTGTATGTTCCACATTTTCCATTACAAATGATCTGTGTCTTCCTTTCTTGATTATTTTGGTTCTTACAAATCTAACTTGACACCTCTAAGAGTTTCAAAGCAGACTGAGGAATAATTTTAAAGGGTCCTGAATTCAAGCCTTATGCAGTACAGTTGAAGAAATTCAGTATATTTAGCTCTATACAAACGCCTGTCTGAGAATGGACACAGAAGCCGAAATACGCGAAAGATGTCAATAAGCATAAATGTACAGTTGTTGTAAACTAAATATGAGATCTTAGTAACAAATCTAAGTCAAATATCAGGAGGCTATATGTATGATAAGATAACCCAGGCAATAGAACAAAATTATAATGGAGCATAAAGACCTTATCATGGAAACACATAAGAAGTTAGATGTGTATCTGGTGAATTGGAAGCAGGAAAGGTGATTGTGTATTATGCAGCTTCGTTGTCTGCCCCCACGCTTACAGTAACTGTGCCCTGTCAGGTTCTACTGGTTTTAAAGCACTCCCAGAGAGGGGGTGCATCCCAACTGGGTACCCCCTACACAAAGATGATGCCTCCTGGATCTTCTGAAGCATCCCCTACTCCAGTGGAGTGGATGAAAGCCAGGATCTCTTTGCTTTTGGGAAGAGATTGTTGGGAACTAGCAAGTGGGCAATGAGAAGCAATCAAGGGGTTCCATGGTGCCCACGAGTACCACATTGGGGATCACTGTTCTATATCTTCTCTTACTAAGGGTGGGAGCAAAGCATAAGCATCTGCTTCTGTTCTCCCACACACACACCCTACCTGCCTACCAGCAAGTACAAGCAACACATTTTCCAATACTCCCTGCAAGTCATATGGTTGTGCTGCTGGCTAGCACTGTTTTTCTATCGTGGGTGAGGGGAGGGGCAAGCCATAGCCTCTTGTGTTTCTGTGCATCCCATCTGTCTGTCTGCCAGCTAGTATCAGCAAAGTGGTTTCTTCTTAGGGTTGCCAGCTGCCTAGAGGAAAATAACCTGTCCCTTTAGCAGAGGCTTAATGGTTTATTTAGCAGGTGAAGCGATTTACCTCCATTTCACAAAAAGCTTCAGCTGCCCATTAAGCCTCTGTTCAAGGGACAGGACATTTTTTCCCCCTCCAGGCACCTGGCAACCCTAGTAGTGGTGCATGCCATGGGTGGGAGAAAAGAACTCTAAGAACAACTGGGCCACTGATAGTGATGCAGCAGGGGATGGGGGAGTGCTAGTCATTTGCTGCAGCAGAGCCACATATAGAATCATAGAAGCACAGTTGGAAGGGGTCTCCAGGGTCATCTAGTCCAACCCCCTGCACAATGCAAAAAATTCACAAATACCCCCCCCACACACACACACCCAGTGACCCCTGTTTCATGCTCAGAAGATGACAAAAAAAAAACCCTCCAGGGTCCCCAGCCAAACTGGCCTGGAGAAAACTTGCTTCCAGACTCCAAAGTGGCGATCAGCATTTCCCTGGGCATGTAAGAAAGGGCCACAAGAACTAAGCACTGACGCAACCGAACTAAGCACTGAAGCAACCCTTCTTGCCCTCTCTCTCATGATCTGCCTATGTTCACAGAATCAGCACTGCTGTCAGATGGCCATCTAGCCTCTCTTTGAAAACATCCAAAGAAGGAGAGCCCACCACCTGCTGAGGAAGCCTGTTC
>NW_015164734.1:81982-95355 GCF_001447785.1 Gekko japonicus
GCTAACTGGCAGGAGGGTCCTCCTAATGTTTAACTGAAAACTCTTTTGATTTAATTTCAACCTGTTGGTTCTGGTCCAACCTTCTGGGGCAACAGAAACCAACAAAATGGAAATATTTATGTCCAAATCACATGGATGGTACACCTCACATTTGTATGATTGGGAAAGCAAAAACATGAATAGTACTCATTTGATTCAGATAAAAAAATTGGTACTGGAGCAGAAGGTGATAATAGCATATGGATTGGAAACAGCTGCTTTAGTGGGATAAATATATATATACTGTCTACCTGGCACATTCTTTCTATTTGTATGACTGCTAGAAAGAAGGGTGAGTAGCTCAATGGAACATTCAAAGGGCAGGTCATTTTTCTCCATGCTCATTGACAACCCTGTGCCCTCTGTTCCTCCTTAAGCCAAGTGGGCTGCCAGGGCTGCCTATCTATTGGATGAGTAAAGCTCCAGTCTCACTCTTCTGTCCCCCTGTCCTGCCTTCCAGCGTGTACAAGCACAGCCTTTCTCATTCTTGCCCTTCAGATAACATGTGCTGTCCACCTGGAGTACTTACATAGAATCAGAACACCTTCCCAAAGTCAATGAGATGTAGGCTTGCCAAGCCCCCATTGGGGGTGGGTAAATTCCTGCCTGGGAGGCCCGTTACCCACCGCCGGCAGATTGGGCCCTGGGGGGAATTCCACCCCCTGCCAGAGGGCGTCCTCAGCGTGATGATGTCACCCAGAGGTGACATCATCATGCTGGCCACGTTGTGGGGGGGGACACTCTGTGAATCGAGGGGAAACTCTATGGTTTTCTCTTGAGTCACGGTGCCCCGCCCCCAATGTGGGCGACGCGATGACGGAGCCAGGAATCCCCCCGCTTTGCAGGTAAGTCGACTTGGCAACCCTAATGAGATGGTTGGTTAAGTGACTGGTGGGAAATAAGAAAGCTGAGCACAAGCATGCCAATGGAGATCCAGTTCTCAGCGCTCTTGTAATGTTCATATCCGCTGGTGTGCAATTGTTTTTCCACCTCACTATTCATGTTCCTCCAACCTGCTGCAACCCAGGGAATTGAACAGAGAGCAAAGTTCCAGAATAATCATTTGGCTGGAAGATTTCCTCCCTTTCCTGAATTTAGACATTTTGTTTGTTTGTTTCAGAGCATTTCTGATGTGTATGAATGTGTGTAGGTAATGTTGGATCTCAGTAATTCCACAACTGTGCATCCCTGTTCCAAGATGGTACGCGGACAACATTTTATTGTTTTAACTACTTTCATGCATACAAAAGGGGAAAAGCACCAATGCTCCAATTTGTCTCGGAGAATAAGCACAATGTGCACAGAAGCCGGTCTCTACAGGTATTTCCTTTGCAAACAAAGCATGCAAAATGCTGTACACAAATCTCCTCTCTGATCCAGCAGCCAGGGCTGTACATGCAGAGCTTTGTTCAAACATTGCTGCTATTCAAGGAGGGAGCAGGATTCAGTCCTTCTCTCCCTCTCCTGAGCAGTACAATTGTTGCTTTTTAGAGAGATAATTTTCTCATCCACACCGCTGGCAATTGAACAGGTACATAGGGTTGTATCAGGAATGAAGGATAAATACCATTTGCACTTCTTGGGCCTGCCCAATTTATCTGTTTGCATAAATGACAAGCGGGGACCCACAGGGACTCATGGGGGTATCTCTTTTTCCTATCCCTCACAGTTTCCTCTTTCCCTTCCCTGAAAGCGTTTCCCCGCTTTCTTCTTTCCTTCCTACCCACCAGCCAACCTACCTTTAACTCCCCCTCCCCATTTTTACTTTTTACTCTTTCCCTTCCCCGGCAGCCTCTACCTGGGAAAAGTATGGCCCAGTTACATGGTGCCAGCCGCAGGGCTGGACCCTGTTGTATAACAGGGCAATTCATAGCAGTAGAAAAGAGCAAGAGTCCAGTAGCACCTTAAAGACGAACAAAATCTGTGGCAGGGCATGAGCTTTCATGGGCCATTGCTCACTTCTGAAGAAGTGTCTGAATATTCTTCAGATATCTGAAGAAGTGAGCAGTGAAGGTGATTGTAAGCTGCTCCAAGACTCCTTCAGGTAGTGAAGGGTGGGGCATAAAACCAACTCTTCTTCCTCTCCTCCTCCTCTCTACCCCAGTATCTGAACCGCATGATCTATCTGCACATGTAGATTTGTTCTTACATGAGTAAACTACCATACTTTTGAATTCAAAAGCAGTAACTTTCAATCATGCCTGTTCTACGGTCTTTCAATGAGACCTGAATGCAGAGTTCCTCATTTGGTTTAACAGAAAGTAATTTCTGAAGGTCAAGCCACAGCTATTTGGGAGCCTTGGCTGTGGGGGCAGTCTTCTTTTTTATTACATTTTTGTTAACACCTTGTGTTGCTGTTTTAATACACTAACTAGGTCTAAATTCAGGAGACCAGATCTGTTTCTGGACACTGTGATCAATTTGAGAATTCCCAAGATGGGAAGGTGAATGGAATATGTCACATGGCTTACCCTTTGGAAAAATCACGCTGCCAACCACCTTTCCCAGTGAGCTTACCTACTCCAATTATCAACTCACTTAATTTTTTTGATGTAAAGTACCAAGTGTCTCTTATATTGGGTGTTCTAACAATAGGGAACCTAACCAACTCTCAGCTTGCTAGAAGAGGGAATCACTGGCCTGTTCTCTACTGCTCTACAGCACTACCTCTGGAGGTGGCCAGTTGGTGGTATTGCAATTATCAATCAAGTGCTACAAGGGACCAGTAAGGTTCTAGCTGGATCTCTAAGGCCTGGCCACATAGACAGAGCTACTCTTAGGGTTCCCAAGTACTTACCGTGATCCGGCGGGGGAAACATGCTTCCCGGCTGGACCATTCCTCCCTGTAACACACCATGCCGTCACCAGGAAGTGACGTTGGGTGACGCTCTGGCAATGGGACTGAAAACTCGATGGTGCCATCGAGTTTCCAGCCCCATTGCCAGAGCATCGCCTGGCAACGGCATGATGCAGCACGTCTGTTGTCCCCGCAGGAATGATCCTGCGAGGACGTCTGTGTCCCCCGCTGAATCACGGTAAGTACTTGGGAAGCCTGGCTACTCTGGGGCAACCCATCACTGCATGTCACCTTGACTGTCTGCTTCCCTCCAAAATACCAACCCCAACAATTCTAAATAAGAGCCTGATGGAGGTTATAGCACTCCCTACATAGAAGATAAAATGGGTTTTTTATTGGCTGATGATATTGAGTGAGAGAAATTTCATTTTTCATACAGTTATTTGACAGTGATGGATTTAATCCCATTGTATAATACATTTATATTCAAAATGTGGTTTAAAAATGCATAAATGATTAAAGGAGCCATCTCTTTAATTATTGATGTGGCCGGAGTTAGACTAGAACTTATTTGCAAAGAATGATGTACCAGTCAATAAAATTGGTGAATACTCAAACCAACATATAAATAACAGTTTTTGAAGTATTGTTGGAATAGACAATGACTGGTGTACAAAGAAGAGAAGAAGACCCTGAAGGGGGCAGCAAGAAGACAATTAGATAGGATAATGAGGTCAGCACCTTCTCTCCTTTTAAGTGTCATTCCTTAACTGTCTCCAGATTGCTACTCTAAGTACAATTTCCTCCTTCTTCTTGGAGGTTTCAACGCTTAGTCTCCCCCTCTCTCTCAGCTAGAGATGTAGTTAGGATCCTGTCTCTGTCTTTCCTCTTTACTATCAAGTATGTTAGTTATTAAATAAACCTTTATCTACACTTTAATCAGGTTGTGCACCATTGCTGTGTGAATTACTCTGCCAACAGGGGTCATGGGCCAGGATTAAGCACATCTGTGATTAAAGGTAGAAAGATCGCCAGAGGCTCTTTGGCAGGAGCAGACGAGAACAAAGGAACAAAGATGGTGACCTCCTGTGGTGCACAGCAGGGTCACTGGATAGACAGGCTCACAGAGAGCAACTATCAAACCTGGAGAGAAAGAACGAAGACCCATCTCATCGAAAGAGGATTGTGGACTGTTACCCAGACTGACCGTCCAGCTGATGGTGCAGAGCAACACACATTGCATGGGACACCAAGAACGACCAGGCAAGAGGTGCTATTATCACTGGTTTAACAGACAGGCCGGTATTAAGGGTCATTAAGATGCCCATGGCTAAGGCTGTTTGGGTTGAATTGCAGAGGCTGCATATAAAATATTTCTTAAAGAGCCAGCTCTAGCTTCAAAAATGCTTGTTTAGCATAAGAATGCCGGAAGGTGGGAACCTCGGGCAACATCTTGACAAGCTGCTAGAATTAGCCGAACAATTGTGAGCTGCAGGAAAGGAAATTCCAGGTGAAGGTACGTCCGTGATCATTTTAATCAGCTGGCCAGAATCATATGACAATATAGTTTATGGGGTTGAGTGTACGAATCATCTGCCCCTCCAAAGCAGTATTCATCCATTGGAAGAGGCATATGCAGACACAGAATCTGAGAAATCTGAAAGTGAATCTTAGAAATCAGAGACTAGCTAAATGGCTTTGACTATAAATAACAGAGGTGAGAAAATTTGTCACCTCTGCGGGAAGTGAGGCCACCTAAAGAGGAGTTTTGCTAAAGTTAACCAAAGAAAGGCCTTTCTCAAGGGGGGGGGGACCAGCAAAGAAACGCCAATCAGATTTAAGAAGCAATCCTTGTTTGTTTATTCATTCATTTATTTATTCGATTTGTATCCCACCCTCCCCCACTATCATAGGGCTCAGAGCAGCCCCACGATTTGTAATAAACAAATCATCTTAGTTAAAAACATACTAATTTAAAAAATTCAGACATTTACAATATCAGATGGCACATAATAACGCTATGGCACTATCCCAGGGGAAGAAAAGGGGGAGGAAAAGGCAGGAAAATCTTTATAGGTGGGAATTTCCCTAACCTTACCCATATTCTGGGTGGTACTTTTCCATTTTACAGGCCCTGAAGAACTGTACCAAGTCCTGCAGGGCCTGGATCTCACTTGGAAGCGCATTTCACCAAGCTGGGGCCATAGCTGAGAAGGCGCTGGCTCTAGTTGAAGCCAGGCGAATACTCCTTGGTCCCGGGATTGCCAGTGTGTTGTTATTCAGAGAATGTAATGCTCTTTGGGGGGTATACCAGGAGGGCGGTCCCAAAGATATATTGGTCCCAGACAGTGAAGCGCTTTTAAGGTTAAAACCAACACCTTGAACTTGATCCGGTATTCAATCTGGAGCCATTGCAGCTGGTTGGATATGGGCTCTAATAGGGGTTCCTGTAAGGACCCATGCCGCCAGATTCTAGACCAGCTGAAGTCTCCAGGTCAGCCTCACGGGTAGCCCTACACAGAGTGAGTTACAGTACATCCAGTCTGGAGGTGACCATTGCATGGATCACTGTGGCTAGGTCAGACGAGATAGGAAGGGTGCCAATTGCCGGCCTTGGCGTAGGTAGAAAAACACCAGCCTGGCCACATTTGTGATCTGGGCCTCCATTAAAAGGGAGGCATTCAGAATCACACCCAGACTCTACACCATTGGTACTGATGTTGAAGGAGCATTGTCCACAGTAGGGAGTTGGATACCCGATCCCAAGACTCTCCTCCCCAGCCACAGGACATCTGTCTTTGATGAATTTTGTTTCGGCTGGCTCTGCTTCAGCCATCCAGACACAGCTTCCAATCCCCTGGCCAGATTTTCTGGGGTGGCGGCTGGGTGTCATCAGTGTACTTGTGACAACCCAGCCCAAAACTCCATACCAGCTGAACAAGGGGACGCATATAGGTGTTTAATGTTTTATATTATCACCGGGAGCCACAAAATGTGAGATATGGTATATCGACAGTGGCTCCAGCCAGCATATGTGTGCTGAGAAAGCATTTTTCCCCAAAACTCTAGATGAGCAAAAGAAAGAGAAATTAAATGTTGCAGATGGGCAGCCTGTATGGACTGAAGGCGTGGGCAGTGGAACTATAAAATGCAGGCTCCAAAATGGCAAAACCCAAGAGGTGCTCATTACAAACTGCTTTTATGTTCCAAAGCTAGTCAATAACCATATCTCTGTAAGAGCTCTGGCAAAGAAAGGAATGATAGCATCTTTTGGAAAGAGACGTTTGATCAGACAGATAGGAGGATTAATTGCAACTGGAATTGTGAATCAGGGTATGTACTCTCTTGAAGCTTATATGCAGAAAGCAAATCTTACAAAGCAATGCAATTGCAAAAATTGCTCCAGGCTGTGGCATCAGACATTGGAACACAGGGACAATTATGTGATTGGTCAACTTGAAATCAGTATGATGAAACCTTCGCACCAGTGGTGAGACATACTTCAATAAGAATGCTCTTGAACATAGTAGCTGCAAGGAAGATGCATGTGGAGCAGCTGGACATAAAGACTGGCAAAAAATGAAGAAAAGCCAATGTTAATCTGCTTAGAAGAATCCTGAAAACCTCTACCCTCCAGCATGTATTTACATGCTTTACAATGTCCACAGCAGTGATTGCCTTTCACTCTTAAGTCAGACTGTTCCTTGTTGTGTGGTATTTTTTTTACAAGTTTATCTTTAATGTTCCTAACATTGACTTTTCTTCATTTTTTGCCATGTGTTCCAACAAGAATGTGACGTATATGGTCATATGTCCTTGTGGCCTTTTGTATATTCGAATATCCACTAGGCAATTAGGACATGGATCCTGGAACATTGTTCTAGGATTCATAATCAAATTATAGAAGCTCCTATGATAGAACACTATATTAGACATGGCCATTCAGCAGATGATTCAAAATTTTGCATTATTTTTACGTTCCTATAACATACAAAATGTTACTCAAATTCTTTTACAAAAAGAGACTCAATTTATATTTAAATTTACTTACTCCCCTTTTGGACTAAATCAAAATGTGGACTTCCCCCCTTTTATTCTAACATCATAAATCTTGTAGTAACACAGCTGTGGTTAATCTAGGAGGAAAGGCTTTAATTTGACTGATGTTTACTGTGCAAGGAGAGAACCTTTTCATCATTTATTTATTTATTTATTTATTTTTGAGATTTATATCCCGCCCTACCCATACGGCCCAGGGCGGCAAACAAGCGGCAGTGCCGACGATAAAACATAAGTTACAGTTAAAACCTCAGTAAATGCAAACTAAAATGGTGCTATACAATTCATTTTTAAAAGTTCATTTTTAAGAGTTCAAGATGGTCGATGTCATACACTGGCGAGCGATGATATAAAAACGGGGGTGCCCGGGTCATGTTCCTCTTCTGGGCAACATCTATCCTCGCCCAAGCCAGGGACGATGGCAGCTTTGTTTCCACGTATTAGGATGTTATGGGTGAATGTTCTCTTCTGAATACTGGCAATGTTGGTATGTAATTTGGGGGTGTATTAATGGGTGTGAGTAATACTATGGTTATGATGTTTTTTAGTTCCAACAGTAAACCAGATTTGAAGAAGTTTTCGAAACACAAGGCTTACCTGGGGCACGCATCTAATTGGTGAGGTTTGTACTGAGGTCCACCTACTTAAATATTGTCTACATGCAATGGCTCCTTATCAAGTTTTTGGGAAGCCCGTTTCAGCATTATATAATAGTGGACACAGTCTATAATTATTTGCTTTTGGAATTTATAGTTTTTGCTTATTACACTAATCACTTAGTGCCTGAGAACACAAGAAAAATATCACCTGCCTGAATTATTGTGTGCCTGCAAGCCCAGGAAAAACAGCACCTTGCTGCTTTAAATTCTGTTGAGTGCCTATGTGCACTATTTTGTGTGTCTTGGCCATTACCGCCGGCATTTGGATGTTACACTTCCATATGTTTATAGGTGTAAAAGGTGACACTGTTAGGCTATAAATATAAGTGTTTAATTTATTATAGTTTATGACAGTTTATCTCAGCCTTATACCCTCCCTTTTTGCTAATTATATGCTGAAAGTCTTTCCCTTCTTGTTCACTATGAATTTAGGCAGATGATGAGAGAGAGAGCAGGAAGGGATGAGCCAGTGCTTGGCTCTTGTGGCCCTTTCTTATATGCCAAGTATGCCCCTCAGGGTAATGCTGATCACCACTTTGGGGTCATGAAGGAATTTTCCTCTAGGCCAGATTGACCAAGGGGTCCTGGAGGTTTTTTGCATTCCTCTGGGCATATAGCAAGGGTCACTGGGGAAGTGGGGGGAGGTAACTATGAATTTCCTGCATTGAGCAGGAGATGGACTAGGTGACCTTTGGAGTCCCTTCCAGCTCTATGTTTCTATGCATTTCCTGATCCAAATTTTGCATACACACAGCATCACTAGATACTTTAAATTAGTGATTTCCAATGTGGCATATGTAGGCACTATGGTTCCCACTGCTGGGTTTCCTGGTACCCATTTGCTAAAACATCTGTTCCCCAAAGCTGGTAGCCAGTCCTGACTTTCTTCCACCTTTGGAGCAGGAGCTGCTGCAGAAGAATCCAGGAGCTATCATGTCTAAACAGCTACCTCCATTTGTAGCCTCCAAATATTTTGTGAGTGGTCTCAGAACCCCATGGCAGACATTTTGTGTTGGTGACTACCACCCCCTTCTCAAAAGGGTCAACCATTTTAAAATCATGTTAAAATATTGAGATGGAATATTCAAGGTACTTCACATTACTTATTCTAAGGAATGCTGTAAGTAGAGCAGTATTATTGGTCCCGTATTGCCAATTGGAACTTAAACTGAGAAACCTTTTATAAGGCCACTTGGAGAGTTCATGGGGAAAAAAGCATTTGAACCCAAGTCTTCCTTACTTACAGTTTAGATTCTTAGCAACGATATACTGCACTCACTTTGTAAATTTCTATTTGAATGTCTTTATCTGTTATATAGATTAAAACAGAATGCTGAATTGATCAGTATTATTTATTTATTATCTATTTTCTATTTAGAGATTTATACTCCACTTTTCTCCCTAAAGGGGATCTAAAGCACACTAGAACATCATTCTCCTGTCCTCCTTTTTATCCTCACAACAACCCTGATAAATTAGGCTGAGAGAGTGACTAGCCCAAGATCACCCAGTACATTTCAAGGCATAAGGATCTGAACTTGGGTCTCCCCAATCTAACTCTAACCACTGTATAAGTATGACGTTGGACTGGATTTGGGAACATTCTATTTCAATTCTTCTGTAAAACAGCAATATTGTGATCTACTACTACTACTACTACTTTGTTGTGGTGGTTCACTCACACAGTTCAGTCTGACTCTTCACAACCCCATGGACCGCTTCATGCCAGGACTTCCTGTCTTCCGCCATCCTATGGAGTTTGCTTAATTTCATGTTCGTTGCATCTATGACACTGTCTAACCATCTCATCCTTTGCCGTCCCCTTCTTCTTTTGCCTTCAATCTTTCCCAGCATCAGGGTCTTCTCCAGTGAGTGCTCCTTACTCCTTACTACTTACTGCTTACTACTACTACTGATAATGATAATGCATCACTCGAGAAAAAACATCTCAAGGAGTATTAAGGTTTCTCTTCAGATCGCAGCATCAGGGTCTTCTTCAGTGAGTGATCCTTACTACTTACTACTACTACTGATAATGATAATGCATCACTCATTTCAGTGCCATGGTACATAATAGCCCTGGCAGAAAGGACTTCATGCTCCATGCGTACATCAGGCCCCACTTCCAGAATCCCACTTGGAGAAGTACTACAGCTCAGGTGTAGAACCCATGCTTTGTCTACACAAGGTCCCAGCTTCGAGCTTAGATACCTCAAGGTCCTGTCTGAGTCTCGGGAGGGCTATGATCACTCCAGGCTGAACAGTCAGCCGACTGACTCAATAGAAGTTCTTTCCATAAGCTCTTCCCAGTGTTCTTTCCACAAGCACGCCTCCCATGTGCGTGTGCTGATGTACAAGTCCTCTCCCGGAATTTCAGAAGCACCTCTCGAGACTGCATGAGGATCTGCTTCCAGATAAATAAGGAGAAGCCCTGGCATGTATGCTGAAGTGGGGCTTTTTGCCAGCCACCCGCAATGAGTTAGTAACAATGTAGTGCCTGCGCATAAATTGCCAAGAGTGCTTATAGCAGCTGAGGGCAGCAGGAGCAGAAGTGAGAGTTTCTCTAAGCCAAAATCTCATGCAGCCCCACATCCTTCAGCTCATGCGCATAAATTGCCAAGAGTGCTTATAGCAGCTGAGGGCAGCAGGAGCAGAAGTGAGAGTTTCTCTAAGCCAAAATCTCATGCAGCCCCACATCCTTCAGCTCATAGAAGTTCTGTCTCTGATCTGCTGAGCATTTAGGGCTCCAGTATAGGCAGGTGGAGGTATAGGCTGGAGTCTGTGCCATCACCAGGCCCACAGAATGTTCCAGTTCAAGAGGACCACAAATCTCAGCTGCTTTGTCCACCAGGGCCCCAGGTTGCCCCCCACCCCGTGGTTTACAAGAATGTTATTACACTGAGCAACTCTTAGAATTAACTGAAAGTGTTTTGTTTTTAAATCAGCTGACATCTTTGCATGATTTTTAAACGGCATTAGTCAAACATGTGTCACAGTAAATGTACATGCAAGCCATGCACAGAATACATTTGCTTTTTGTTCGTACAAACATTAAGTAATTCTCACATTCCAATCAATGTTTTGGATCAGCTTTTCTGCTGGCAAAAAGAGTGAAGTGGTCCTATTTGACCACCAAAATGGCTTTGCTGGGGATCAGCACTCTGCTTGGACAAGAGCCGCCAGGCTGTAGTAAGAAGAGGAATCGAGCAAGATAGAGCAAGATAGTTCATAGGATCCAGCCCAAAGCATGTACAGCTGAATGTGCAGTTTAAACCCCACACTGATCCAGGTACTGATCTCTGGTTTAAACCAAATGTGCGCTGGTAGAGTCTTATGAACAGATGTCCATTCTGAACACGCAAGATGGGTCTGCGGTTCCTCCTGAAGGAGCACCTTCATAGCTTACAGGCGCTACTAGGCTAGCCATTTGCACTCTGTACTCCAGTGGCCAGGGGAAAGGATTGCACATATTCAACCTTTGCTGTGTCAGCTACACTGGCTTCCTGTGGAGTACCGAGTCAGGTTCAAGGTTTTGGTAAGGCCTTGAACGGTCAGGGACCCATGTACCTACGGGACTGTCTTCTCTGGTACGTCCCCAGAAGAGTGCTACACTCTGCAGAGAACAATATACGGGTGAACCCCAGCCCAAAAGAAGCCCGGCTGTCCTCAACCAGAGCCAGGGCCTTTTCTGCCCTGGCTCCTACCTGGTGGAACTCTCTGCCAAATAATATCTGTGCCCTGTGGGACCTGATGCAGTTCTGCAGGGCTTGCAAGGCCGAGATGTTCTACCAGGGTTTTGGTTGAGGACAGCAATGGGTACCAACTTTCTGGCGCTCCTTTTCCCTTCCCTCCCCATTCCCTGCTTCTTCCCAACCTCCCCTGTGAGTCAGTAACACAACTGGAATATTGCACCATCCGAGATTGTTTTAGCTATTTATTACTATCATTTACGTATTGTTCAAATTGTTTCATATTTATAAATGTTTTATCCTTTGATGTGCACCTCTCTGAGCCCTGTGTACTCAGGGGAGGGTGGCTTATAAATTCAAATTATAAATAAAATAAATCTTAAATATAAAAAATAAAAAAAATACTGTCAGGCAATGGCATTACGTCACTTCTGGGTCACGCCTCTCTAGGAATTGCTGGAAACTCTGTGTTTTTACCATAGCATTTTCAGCAGTTCCTAGAGAGGCAATTCCTAGAGAGGCTCCATTGGGCAACAGCAACACATAACTTCCAGGGGAAACCCAGAAGTGATGTGTTGCTGTTGCCCGATGGTACCTTCCTCATGTCCATACCCCTGTCCCCGGACTCCCACTAGTTAGCAACCATAGGTGCTCCTGGAACCTGGCCTAAGACTGAAGGCTCAGGTCTCCTTGGTGACATGTAGCAATTTTTATCAGTCCTGGTTGGTTCACCAACTATGACGATTCCTTAAAAAGCATGGCCTAGCCACCGTAATCCATGTTCTAACCTCATCCATGTTTGATTACTATAAAGCATTATTTTGCCCCGGTCACACGGGCAGGAAAATGCGGGGGGGAAGCGTGGCTGTTTGCCCCGGAGCAAAATAACACGCGGCTGCACAATAAGACATCCCCTCGAGGTCCCGTCGAGGTCCCGTGGTTAGGGGGGAGGTGCCGATCACAGGACAATCCTGCAGCGCGGCAAAAAAGCGGCCTCTCTAGCAAAAGGCTCCACAGGTTTAACCCCTTTCCAGGGCTGCAGAGGAATGCAAACTTTGCTGGGGATCAGCGCTCTGCTTGGACAAGAGCCGCCAGGCTGTAGTAAGAAGAGGAATCGAGCAAGATAGAGCGAGATAGTTCATAGGATCCAGCCCAAAGCATGTACAGCTGAATGTGCAGTTTAAACCCCACACTGATCCAGGTACTGATCTCTGGTTTAAACCAAATGTGCGCTGGTAGAGTCTTATGAACAGATGTCCATTCTGAACACGCAAGATGGGTCCGCATTTCCTCCTGAAGGCGCACGTTCATAGCTTGCAGGCGCTACTAGGCTAGCCATTTGCGTTCTGTACTCCAGTGGCCAGGGGAAAAGATTGCACATATTCAACCTTTGCTGTGTCAGCTACACTGGCTTCCTGTGGAGTACCGAGTCAGGTTCAAGGTTTTGGGAGCTCTACGCCTCCCAGATGTGGCGCTGTGATCGCACCCGGAAAATCCGTCTATCTTCCGTCTCTGTAGTATGGCTAATGCTCTATGTGACCACAGCCTATGTTGGGCTGCCTTCGAAAATGGTCTGGAAACTTTCATTGGTCCAAAATACAGTAGCTCGGCTACTGGCAGGGGTTGGTACAGGGACTGTATCCCTCCTCTGCTGAAAGATCTTCACTGGTTATTCATCTCTTTCCAGGCACAATTCAGGGTTCTGGTTCTTACCTTTAAAGCCCTAAATGATGCAGTTCTGCAGGGCTTGCAAGGCCGAGATGTTCTACCAGGGTTTTGGTTGAGGACAGCAATGGGTACCAACTTTCTGGCGCTCCTTTTCCCTTCCCTCCCCATTCCCTGCTTCTTCCCAACCTCCCCTGTGAGTCAGTAACACAACTGGAATATTGCACCATCCGAGATTGTTTTAGCTATTTATTACTATCATTTACGTATTGTTCAAATTGTTTCATATTTATAAATGTTTTATCCTTTGATGTGCACCTCTCTGAGCCCTGTGTACTCAGGGGAGGGTGGCTTATAAATTCAAATTATAAATAAATCAATAATTGTTGTGCTATAGCAATCTGTCAACTACTTTTTTTTTTAAACACCTTTTGATTGTGCAAGGGAAAATGGCTGCTGAGGTAT